>NC_053185.1:17878787-18181818 GCF_905163445.1 Pararge aegeria | reverse complement strand
CAGAAACCTACAACATACAGAAACCGTGTACACTACTAATATTAAAGCATCAAAAACCACTCCACTTTAGAATGGTTTCTCGAACAAATGGTTAGTTACTACATACCATATAGCAGGTTACAGTAATTATTTTAACTCTAATGTTCTAAACGTTCACCATTAGATGGGAAAATGAAAAATAGTTTGTGAGCTATCAACATTCCGCGGGTGTAAAGTGAGACGTGCGCGGGGCGTTTTTACTGTTTTTGGACAAAATACACTTATGGCCGAATGAGGAATCTGTATGTTCTTAACTCAATGCTGTTATTTTTGTTAAAATAAAAATAATACATTAAGATTTCCATGATATACGGTGAACTATGTTTATATTGGTATTATTTATATAATTAATACTAGCTGACCCGTGCAACTTCGTCTGCACCAAATCGGTTATTACCGGAAACCACAAATAAAATGTCATTTTCTAAAAATGAATCCTAGCTAGATCGATTTATCGCCCCCGAAACCCCCTGGATACTAAATTTCATGAAAATTGGGGCCGTTTCCGAGATTCCAATTATATATATACAAGAATTGCTCTTTTAAGGATATAAGATATGTATTTATATAGTTAATATAATAGTGTCTGGCATTGGATAAAAGGGATTGAGTTTCAAAGATTCATTATAGAACTAATTTTAATAACCTTACCTCTAAGAAGCAGAAAAGGATGCCACAGACAATAACCGTCATACCAGCGCTGTGCACTGTACTAAGTACTTTATCCTCGCAACCTTCTTGGTAGTACTTTGTGAGGGAGATGCAGTCAGATCGCTTGGTCTCTATGGGGTGGTCTGAATTGTCAGGAGGGCAGCAACTGTACGCAGGGTTGAGGCGAGGTTCGGACGCGATGTAGTTGTCAGGGCCGGTCACACCACAGCACTCCAACTGAGGACGGAAATGTTTGTTATAACTCTTCTTCTCAGTCGGTTTGCTCTTGTCAGAGCGGTCGTGGTCGTCATTTAAGGGTTGTGGCACGCTTAACTTTTCGTCGCCACTCCTCTCTGGCAGCTGCCTTTCTAGCACACTCATGTAAGGGAACAGCCACTGCAGCCTTTATTTGGTCAGCCCATCTCATGGGCGATCTTTTAACCGGTGTTATAGGAGGCAGTGCTCTTCAAGTGCAACACTTAAGAATAATTATCTTTATGATAACAGTGAACAAATGTTTAGGTATAGTTTTAGGTTAATAAATAGCAATACAAAATGTAATTGTAGTGATATATTATGTCTAGTGTGCATATGTTGGTATGTTGAATGTATTTTGTGTGTGTGTTTTTTTACGTGCGTCTGTGTTGTGAGAAATTTAAAGGGACGAATGTTCGGCAAATTAAGCTTCATTTTCATAATGATTAAAATAGAGTCTCTATACAATACCATAGTTTAAGAGCATGGCAAACCATTAATACTTACGTTGGTCTGGATGTTGTCCCAGAATTCCTTGTAAGTGGAGTCTTCCTCCCGACTCGACTTGTTCTTGATGAAAGACGCGCGGAGTTGGGTTTTCATGGTGCCTTCGATTTGAGGCCTCAGAGCTGCTGCGGCGATACCAACAGATAGCTCCAGTAGAATGATGATGACGAGGAAACCGGCGAACTGGCAAAAGAAACATTTTTATCAGTTTAAATCCATTACAAGTTTGTCCTTCACTGCGATCTCATCCGGTAGTAAGTTATGATGCAGTCTAAGACGGTATCGGGCTAACCTGTTAAGGAGTACGGTTATACCCCTAATGGGTTTCTACGCGACATCGCATCGGAACGCTAAATCGCTTAGCGGCACGTCTTTGTCGGTAGGGTGGCCACTAGCCACGGCCAAAACCTCCCACCAGACCAGACTAGATAAAATTCCGAAATTATAATTTTCCAAATCGCCCCTGCTGGGAATCGAACTCGGCACCTCCTTCTTAAATTCACAGCGCTCACCGTTGCGCCAGCGAGGTTGCCATAAGAATATGTTCAGAATAGACATTAGCCATGTTAATGCCTCTTTTTTTAATATCATAACTTGTGTTATGGGTACTAGGAATACTGATGAATCTTTCTATAAATAATATACTGGACAATATTTGTGTGATGAACATGAATGTTTTTCAGTGTCTGGGTGTTTATCTATATATTCATAAAAAATATTCATCAGTTATCTTAGTACCCATAACACAAGCTACGCTTACTTTGGGGCTAGATGGCGATGTGTGTATTGTCGTAGTATATTCATTTTTTTTTCCCAGTTGCGGGAATCGAACCCACAGAGCTGATGAGCCTTGGACTCAGAAAGCTGGGTCGCTTGCCACTGCGCCAATCAAATATGGAACTTACAATATAAAGTAGTTTCGGGCTTTCTTTCCAAGCACCAAAGCATCCGAAGGCAGCCACCAATAGGATCAGCACCCCCACCACGATAAGGACGATGTCCGTCTCATGCCCCGTCGTCTCCATCCCCGCGAACCCCTTTATCATCCCCAGGTCCACGCATGCTGCTGCTATGATCACTATGCCAAAGATCTGGAACAAACAGAAGGACATTTTTGTATATATCAAAGAATTAAAAACATACAGAAACCGTGTAAATGACTAATATTGAGGCATCATAAAACAGTCACACACAAATGTTAAGGCAGATTTGCTAACAAACGTAATGCATAAAGGACTTTTTATAATAATTATTCAAATGGTATAACATGTAGGTAATGTGTAAGCATTATTCTTAGGTCGACATACTTTTTTGTAATAAATGGTTTAGACTATTTTATTTGCGTGCTTTATATGAGTTAAACTATACCGGCTTAGTTGTACTTGTAAATTATACGCCGGCACGATATAAATTTTAGTATGAATTAGTTTATAAATTAACAAGAAGGTCGTGACCCTTGTTTTTTAATAGGAACATAGAAATTGAAGTCGTTAGAACATGGTTCACGACGGCCGACAGGTGCAGTTGGTAGTGACGCTGCTTTCTGAGTCCTAGGCCGTGGGTTCGATTCCAACAACTGGAAAATGTTTAATAATAATAATAAAAATATTTATTAACCACAATAAATAAATAAATAAATTACAATATACTACAAGAGGACAGAGAAATAGAAAAAAAAATACAATAATTTAGGCCTATGTTCCTTCGTTGTGGTCAACGGATCACCTACTCAGCTCTGTGCCGTAGAAGCCAAGGAATACTACAACGCTGATTTTCAGTAGGGACCAAAGGTCACGGGTTTTCGCTGACCGACAGCGACATGGTCTGACATAGTGTTTGCATACTCTATGAGTATAAATAACAAATATAATACAAACACTACATCCTTATAACTTAACAATAATTACAAACATAAATTTAGGTGTACAAAATAATAATAAAAAAAAAGAAAAACAAAATTATTACGATACAAAAAGACAACCAAAAATAACAACATACTAATACTACAGATTAAACTACTAACCGTAGGGCATAGAGCACAGACTATACTAAGTTAAAACTAATTTGTTATCCACGTTTTCGCCACGTCTGTCACCAGTGATCATGTTTGGGTGATAAACATGATTGTTTTTCAGTGTCTGGGTGTTTATCTGTATATTATTAGTATTAAGCCACTAGCCATAAGCAACAAGCCGTAAGCCACGTAAGCCACAAGCCATAAGCCGCAACCCGTAAGCCACAAGGGGCGAGTCACATAGATGCAGGTAACGTGAGACTGAAATTATCGTTTTGTCAGTATTCTATCAGAATAACTTGAAGGATGGCTAGTAACAAAAGCACTATTGAAGACTTAATGAATTTTGATGTTAACTTGCAAAACTATGGGTCACATAAGCTATGGTCATTATAACTCCTAAGGTGAAAATAATACTATTCCTTTCCACGGGAAACATTGCGAAAAGGACAGCACTACTTATTGAGCTGTGAATTGGCAACATTTGTATAATACAAATAAAACATGTGTATTAGTTGCGATCTAGTGTGCATGTTGCCAACAATGCAATTGAGCGATGAGACTAAACGAACGCCTGTTGCCATTGTTCGTTTCAAGGCCGAATCGTTTTAATTGAAGCAAACTGAATATTTTTCTAATCGACTGTGTGGATGATACCTCAGGTAAAGTTCGTTCGTTTTGAAAGGTACGGTAGGTGGTTAAGGTAGGTGCAGGGCACGGGTTTCCTCTCACAATGCGAAGGGATTAAGGCCGTAGCCCACCATGCTGACCCAGTGTTGGTTGGACCCACACACCTTTGAGAACATTATGTAGAACTCTCAGGGAGGTTTCCTCACAATATTTTCCTTCAACTCAACGGTTAAAGTAAGTTATATTTTGATTGCTTAGAAAAGTTTGAGGTGTGTAGATTCGAACTCGGCCGCCCGAAAGTTAAGTCTAAGCGCCACACTCTGGGCTGTCAACGCTTCGAAGATCGTAAGTTCATTAAAAATAATAAATTTCCTACAAATGAACTTCTTTTTAACGTCTTCGTTAACCTCTTCGTTTATATCTATGTAGTATTTTTTTTATTTTACTCTCAAAATTTAATAATTGCCTACAAACCGTCAAATTAGCATTAGATAAATATTATTAGAAATTAAATTTATATCGATTATTTTTTTTCTCTCAAAATTTAATAACTGACTCCGTCCTTCAAATTTTTATTCATCATCATATACACATAGTTAGATATATTTTCCACATAAATTTTTCATTAGATAAATATAATTTAAAAAATAAACTGTAAAGCGACGAACTATTTAGTCAGAAGTATCGTCAACACTAATGAATCTTTTTTTGAAGATTTATTTTCTATATACGAGTATGTAAAATGCAAAGGTGACTGACTGACTGATCTATCAACGCACAGCTCTAACTACTTGACGGATCGGGCTGAAATTTTGCACACAGTTATTACAACGTAGGAAAGGAAGAAGGGATTTTTAATAATTCCATCCAAGAGGGTTATGGGAATTAAAGTTCGTATAGTATCCCTCATTTATCAATTTATTTTTCATGTTACATCCATTAAACTTTGATTTTAGATTATCGATTAAAAATAAAGAAATACGTGTTTCACAAATTTTGAAAATTCCAACTCTAAAGGCATAAAATAGGGCATGAAAATTTAAATGAATGTTTCTAATTTTTTAAGTAATTTTCGTTCAAATTTTTTTATTTGCAGCAAGACATTTGTAGTAAATTTACCAAATCAAAAATTGAACTTAAAGTGAGCGAAGCCGCGGGCAAAAGCTAGTATAAATTATAAATAGTGAGTACTATCATTTAGGATTACTCACTTTAAATTTAAATCTTTTGAAAGACCTTGGTTTAGTGAAGTTTGCAGTTCAAAGCCCACTGTGTAATGTTACGCCCAAATGCTTTCGTATGCGATTGTATACTTATCACATATTCATTAATCCATCCCATGGGCCCATTCACATATGCAAACGTGTGAGAGATGCGTAGGCTATTGTGCTAATGTATCTGTTTGTTTGAAATTGAGTGCTAGATTCTTCAATCAATTTATGTATGAGATTGTGATACCTGACTGAGCTAATAGACTCAACTTGGGCTTGAATATAAAATCTTCACCTACTAGAATAACGCTTTGTTTAAGGAGAATTTTGTGATACCATATACTAAATATACCCATACAAATTTAGCGGAACAAATGACAACAGACTAAACAAAGAAATTAATATCTACCCTTTACCAAGACACTCATGTAAGTTAAAATGTTTAAAGTGGCTTCAATCACTATCTTATGAAGAGACGGAAAACCTTTTAACTATTTTGAAATAAGTTCAATTGAAAGATTCTCTCACAAACATGCACACGCACGCACACACACACACACAGACAGACAGACACTCTGACACATACACTCGAAATCAAGATTTAATATGTTGCATGTATCCCTTTTGATGGTTGTTTTATTTGTATCTTATTTTGTTTTAGTAAATATTTTTGAATGTATTTAGATTTTTTGATAAATATCTAGTGAACAGGGGTAAATTTTAAGTTTTGGAGGTGGGCGTGATCACTGTTACGCAGTTTCTTACTTTTACAGTGATCATCGTTTCATTCATTAGTGGTTAAGATATGTTATTGTTCACAAATAAAATAAATAAATAAATGTCCTGTTTGGTGTTGAAAAAAATAAGAAATAATGCTTTATTTGTCATAAAGATAAGAGATAACAACGATAATGCTGTATAATATATAATATATATAATATATATATAATATATAATTGATTATTGTAATGGCACTAGACAGAATTTGTAATTCTAACACATTTTTTTTTTATTAATGTAGTTACATTTAGTTGCTGGTGTGTCCTTTGTATAAATAAATAAAAGAAAAACAAAACAGAATCAAAAGTACTTAAACATAACACATAAATTAAAACGATTTATTTTTTTATTTTGCACAGATAAAACGTGTACCTGTTTTCCGAACTAGTTGAGACCGTGTCTCGGAAAATAGGGCTAACCTACTCGATGACATATCTTCAACATCCTAATGAATATCTGTTGAATATTTTGAGACAGTTAAAAATCTAGACACAATAAAAGTTCTTCTCGGTAGAATCTGCCTTCCGAACCGGTGGTAGAGTCACTACAAACAGACAGACTTGAAGTTTCAAAAGTGCTCATATTAGGCTTACTTGAAATAAGTGAATTTTGACTTTGAATTTGAATTTGAGGATTCCCCTCTTTCAAAAAACAAAAGGGCCAATTGTTTGTCTTCTCTTTGGGTAAACCAGCGATAGAAATCGACTAAGTATTTTTTTATGGTTTCCCTTAACTTCATGGTTGGGTTGTACTCCATGCTGACCTCATTTCCGTCGACCTCGTTCCAACAACTACTGATGACGGGCTAAACTTTATTACCCTATACTCACAGACTACTGAAAAGAGATAGACGGCCCTTACTGCCAAAGCCGAAAAATTGTTTATAATAGTAAAGCCAGTTTTTGCGTCCCAATTTTATGGTTTCATTTTCATTGCTTATTTAATGACGATTCTTGTTTCTCATTCCTTGTTCTCAGGTTAAAAATAACTACAGAATCATCATTATCAACCCATTAAAAGTGCAGATTGGTAGACTTCACAAACCTTTGAGAACGTGAGAGAACTCTCAGGCATGCAGGTTTGCAGGTTGGAAAGTCAAATTCCAAGTCGAATTTTTCTTTGTTCAACATTTTATGGCTATATAATAATAGTCCAATAATACACACACAATCACAAATATCTACATAAACGTTAAATAAAAATAATAAATAAATAAATATACTACGACAATACACACACCGCCATCTAGCCCCAAAGTAAGCGTAGCTTGTGTTATGGGTACTAAGACGACTGATGAATATTTTTTTTATGAATAATATACATAAATACAAAGAATATACATATAAACACCCAGACACTGACAAACATTCATGCTCGTCACACAAACATTTTCCAGTTGTGGGAATCGAACCCACGGCCCTGGACTCAGAAAGCAGGGTTGCTGCAAACTGCGCCAATTGGCCGTCAAATAGCGATTATAAGCAAGGTTCGCCGAAATATATCAGCGGATATATAATATACCTACCTACACCAAATTATTTGTATCTAGATATACCTATATCTATTATTTTCTTGCCTTCTGACCTAAGAATATTGGAGATTAAAATTTACCCTGGCAACACGTAGTGTAAACTACAATTTGGAATGCTTCCGGACCGAATCCAGAACGGACCTATCCAACATGTTAATTTGCAGTTCATTATGCAATATAAGCGTATGAAAATAAACCAAAGAAGGTATCACATGTGGCCGTTTTTCTTTTGCATCTACCTTATTTTTTTTTCTTCTTCATTGCAGTCTTCTCTTTTTCTTTAGTCTATGGCTTCAGTACTGGTGGGTCATAGGACGGCCTAATTGTACCACATAACTGGGGCAGTGGTTAAAAGTAAAAAATGGCGTCCACGAGTTATCGGAAATAGGCATGAACCGCTAAATACGGCTTCATGATAATAAATGGTAGAAGTGTTTTGAATACTTTGGGCAAAAACTATCGTTATATATTATATATTCATGATATAAATTAAATGATTTTGGAAATTTATTAACTCTTTTTATCTTCTTCTTCTTCTTATCTCTTAAGTAGCATCGAATGCTTAAGATTTGCTTAGAAAGCATAATAAATAAATAAATAAATATACTACGATAATACACACATCGCCATCTATCCCCAATGTAAGCGTAGCTTGTGCTGTGGGTACTAAGATGACTTATGAATATTTTTCATTAATAATTTACATAAATACGTAGAATAGACATATAAAACTTACGTAGTAAGTAAGGTGAAATTATTGAATAGAAGAAAAACTTGAGCTTGCTAATACGGTCAATTTTATTACTTTTGTCCAATGTTTCCATATTTGAAATGGACTAGAAGTTGAACGTGCATAATTTATACCAAGAGTAGAAAATCACTAAAGACTAGCAAATCTACGACCAATGTCTATTTGACAAATACGAAAGACTACCATTAGGTATAGTTGCAATTACCTACTTTGAAATCATTCCCACTTTAGTCCTGAATTGCGTCAATTAGTCAATTTACCAAACGACACGAGCTCGCGTCCATTAAGTCTATTCAAAGATTCACGGACACTAAGGAATAATTGCGAAGACCAATTGTAATCTTTTATATTGAAGAGCTAAATTAAGAGCTAAATATTCTTTACATTTCTTTCTTTTAAATTATGTATTAAAATCTACTCATATATATTATGTTCGTTATATATATTATGTATATTTTATGTTTATGTTTTACTTATATTTATTTAAATTATCTATGTATTTGTATCTTTACATTTTGGTATTTGTATATCTTTCAATACTCTTGGCACTATCTCGTTCTCTTGCTCTAAGTCCTATTTACAAAGGTTGCCTGTAAAAGATTGCTCGAAGAAAAGGATATGATCTATAGCGGGAAAGAAGGTTTATAGAGTTTAGTCGTTATCACTATCAATATCTTTACTATCCGATCATAGGAAAAATATTAACATCCTTTACAAATACATATTATTTCAAACATTTTTATGTACCGAAGTTCTTTTCTGCGCGGAAATGTAGCCAAAATGTTCGGCGTCATTCTACGTGGGCTTAGTTACTTGTTAAGTAATGAGTTAAGGTTTTATTTAAAGTTAGTAAGTAATAACTTTTGAATAAGGAACCTATTTGCCACCCCCATATTACGATGTTCTATTATTGATCGATATCCGTGTTTGAAACAGCCTCGGATACGACCTACTTCCCTTACCCTATTGACAGGCTAGGCTGTTTATTATTGAAAACCTGTTGAAAACTCACCCTGGCGCAAAAATAGAGGCATGCTTTAGACTTTTTTGGTCTGTCTGTCTGTGAGTGAGATAGAGTATATAAAAGGATATTCTAAATTAAATGTGGTTTATTTTTATTGTAATGAAGGATTTCTCATATTCATTAATTTCTTCAATTTTCAAATTAATTAGTATGAGAAATCCTAAAAAGCTCGTAGACCAATCCAAAATACTACTAGGTGCTTAAACAACTTATAATTCAGTAATTAAAATCTTTCAATTAGTATTTAGGTTTCAGTTGAAGGTTTACAAGGGACCAGATAAACAAACACCTCTCATAGACTGACAAAGTCAGTTAGTCAGTCTTGGTTAAAAATAAATTTAGTTCAAGGAAGTAGGTTTATCAAAACAAAATGCCAATGCCGTGCAATCGATTTTCCATTAACAAATTGTTTCGAAAGAATACCTTATAAGTTATATATCTACTATAGTAGGTGACACATAAAATAAGCGCTGACGCTTGACCTGCTTGAAGTAACATTATCATATGAAGCCAATTAATTACCCACAATAGTAGTTTAAATAAGAGTAAGTGATTTAGAGTTTAAACCTCAAATTAAGGATATGAAAAACATCCCAATTTGCAAGACTTCTACTGGAGTATAGATCTAAACAATGGCTATAGCCTCGTTCTTCTAGATAGGTATTAAATTCAACTACGGAAGACGAGGCATGCTAGCTAAGATGCATGCTAAGAGATAATTATGTCTACCAATTTCTCGTCCAAATTCTATGAGGTAAGAAGAGTAAATAGGTTGTGACAATTGTCTAGATTTCCACAGACAAAACTAAATGTTAGGTAAGTTTAGGAAAGTTACACAGTTCATCCCCCAGACGTGACGTTAAGCCACCTATCTAATTATTACCACAAGGTATTAATTTTATTTCAAATAGAGCAGCCCGGTAGCTCTACTTTAGACCTGTGGGAGCAGTGGCGTGCATAGAGAAAATCTCCAGTGCGAGTAATAAATACTGAAGGGTTGGCTTTGTATAACTTTTACAATGCCTACCCTTGAGTTTTTTATAACTCGTACTAAAGATTTTCTTTTGCCGATTTGGCACACCAAAATGCCAAAAAAGAAAAAGAAGATGAAGAAGATTTTCTTCATTTTATATCATCTGCATACCCTGGGCGTACCCTCTATGCACGCCACTGCGTGGGAGTGTGATGATGGTCGGCTATAGCGGGGACTGCAGTCCGTTATAAAGCTTTACTTGCATTTTAACTCGCATTTTTAATTCTTACAGTCTGTCATGATCAAGCGCTCCTTTTACGTGAATCCTACATTACATGTAGAGCAATAAGGGCGGGTTATAAATAATAGATGTAACTATCAATCAAACGTGGCACTTCGATTTGTGTTTCCACTAGTAAATCGACCACATCAGGAAAATACCGTCACTTTTAATGGAAACCTACGGTTTTTTAAATGGAGTAGTCGCTTCTATTAATAGGGGTAGAGACCATTATAAAATGGTCCGTAAGCTTTTTGAGCCAGCAATGCGTCCGGTACATAAGATAGAAAATAGAGAAAGAAAAATTATTGTCGTATTTTTTCTAGTAACAATTCAAAGTCAAAGTCAAATATTTCTCTATTCAAATAGGCACATAGATGGCACTTTTGATGCGTCACAGCAGTGAGTAGTGATGGCAATAATTACATTCGTTAACTAAAAACTAAAGCTACGAGGGTTCCAAACGCGCCCTTGTCTAAGCAGAAGCCCGCAACAAACTTAGCCGGGTGTTCTTTTTGTTATCACCATCTCACATTGTCATTTGAATTGACGGACCAAGCATAAAGTCAAATTCAAAGTCAAAAATATCTTTATACATACATGCATATAGATGGCGCTTTTGCTGCATACATTACATGTAAAATATGACATAGAAGTGAGTTATTATTAGATGGCGATAACTAAATTCGTCAACTTAATACTAAAGCTACGAGGTTTCCAAACGCGCACTGGTCTAAGAAGAAATAGCATATGCAGTGCATGCAATAAACACGTACACCAAATCAGCACCCTGTCAAATTCAAATTCAAAATTACTTTATTCATGTAGGCCTATATATTTAGGCCATTTAGGCGCTTTATAAGGCCTATAACAGGCACTTATAAAGCGTTCATACACATATGTTTACATAATTGTAAGGGGATGGTGATAACTTCGTTCGTCAACTTAAACCTAAAGCTACGAGGATTCGAAACGCGCCCTGGTCTAAGAAGAGCCCAAAACAAACTTAGCCGGGTAAATTTTTTTTTGTAATCGTAATTTATCGTTTATGTCCATCAATCTAAGACGTTTGTGTTAAGCATGCTATGACACCAGACCCGTACACAGCGATTTTAATATTATATGCATGACTCTATAGGCTGAGTCATCGAAAGTAATCCAGCAAATTTAAAAAATCATCGTCACTAAACATTAATCATGCATAGCTGAACTTTCCGATTGTGTCGTGTCAAACGAATTGTATGTCGAAATAGAATCGCATAGCTCGTACGAGGTTGTTTGAAATAGTCATGTGGGCGTAGATTTTTACACATTACTACATACTATACGTAAGAACTGATAGCCCAGTGGGTAGGAGCTCGACTTCACTTTCGGGGGGCCGAGTTGGAATCACCACCGAGCCAGCGGGAGCGGTGGCATCCTTATGTGGTTGACATTCCATCAACACGCACGAAACGTTTTTTATCCACGTTTCTGATACGTGCCGCTAAGATGTGGAACGCCCTCCCGGCAACTGTGTTTCCTGACACGTATAATTTGAGTACCTTCAAGGTTAGAGTGAATAGGCTTTTTCTAGGTAAGCGTGCTCCAACCTAGACCTCATTGTTGCTTTCTAACGGGCATGATTTTCGTCAAGCGCTGGCCTATCGTTAATTAAAAAAAAAAAAAAAAAGAATCTCAGCAAGCACCTCTAACTTTCTTTCTTTTCAATTCTAAGTTATGTGCGTTTTAAGTAATTAAAATATCACTTGCGTCAATGGTGAAGGAAAATGACGTGAGGAAATCTGCATGCCTGAGAGTTCTACATATTGTTCTCAAAGGTGTGTGGAGTCCATCAATCAGCGCTGAGCCAGCGTGGTGGACTAAGGCCTTGATGATGATGATGAATAAAGGTAGTAGAGCCATCCTTATCGTAGGAAGGATAGCACTGCTGAATTCAACGTGTGTTATGAAAATGGATTCGATTAATTTTTATTTTCGGTGGCTTAGCTATTGGCATTGAGAAACGGTGCTAGAAAAAAAACATGCCATATGGGACTCATGTGGCTCATTTCCATACATTTCGAAAAAGTATTGGCATGCTATCTCTAAAATGCCAATAACAGCAAATATCTGATTTCTATGAGTCAGCAGGGCCGAAGATTAATGTCATCCACCGGTCAAAATTTCAAAATAATTTAAATGTATAGAAATCTTTCAGTTACAGTTTTATTATAAGTATAGATAATAATGGCATATTTTCAATTGTGTATAATAAATGCATATTGCAGTTTATTATACACCATTGAAAATAATATTGATCATTGTCATAATTTTTTACCGGGAGTTTTCGAAAAAGCATGCCACGAGGTCTTCTTTAAGAGCATCCTGTTAATTTTGCACCAACCAACGCTTACTTTGTGTTTTACAGCTTTTTAACTTATTTCTGTAAATTTAAATAATCCTAACACAATAGTAACTAATAACACCATCGCGTCGTCGCCTTACCAATGTGACCTCGTCCTAAGTCAGTGTGTCAGGGACCTACCAAATTAACAGTTTTATAGCTCATAGCGTCATATTGTCACGTCATTTCTGGTATGGAATTTTTTTATCCATGTTTGCTTACTTTGCTCGTTGTCAATATTATTAATGCAAAAGTGTTTGTTTGTTTGTTCTTCGTTCAAGCAAGTTTTTTTTGTAACAACAAAATATAATGTAACTTATGTACATATTGATAATTTTTATAATTTACTAGCTGTTGCCCGCGACTTCGTCTGCGTTTGATTTTGTTTTTAAAGTATTTAGTATCGCTTAGCCTTAAGTGAGTATTGTAGTATATATATACATATATATATAACATGTGACAAATAACTTGCAATAAAATAAAATTGCGACTATAATTAAAGATCTAAGATATCCTATCTTTTAAGTTGGACCAGACTGCTCACGGTGAGCCAATTTTATTCAAAATCGGTTAAGTAGTTTAGGAGTCCATCGCGGACAAACATCGTGACAGGAGATTTATATATATTAAGATTATTAAATGACGAGGAACTCAGCAGTTTCTTTTGGGATTAAACTAAAATGATAAATAAATAAAATAAATATACCACGACAATACACACGTCGCCATCTAGCCCCAAAGTAAGCGTAGGTTTTATGCTTAATAAGATAGCTGATCAATATTTTTATGAATACACATAAATACTTATAATATACAGATAAACACCCAGCCACTGAAAAACATTCGTGTTTATCACACAAAAATTTCGGGAATCGAACACATGGCCTTGGACGCAGAAAGCTGGGACTGCTTCGCTAACTGGCTGTCAAACTGGTCATTTGTTTTTTTTTTAATTTTTGCACTGTCAAACCTGCATGCAAGTCTACTAAGCTGCACTTGGCCTGCGTTATGCAGCGTCATATTTGAAAAGAGAAAAAAGAAGAAAAAGGAAACCTCGGAACATAAGGAGTTTCCGCTTAGAATTGCTTATATGGTTTTATTCCCCTGAGGTCCAACAGAACGTGACATGGAGTACTACGTGTAGTGTATTCATAAGTGGTAAACCTACCTATAAGGTGCGTGATTGCGTGTAAAGAAATCATAATGACTTTGATACGAGTAGTTCAAAAATTTGGCTTCACTTGTTAAACTGCTAAAACAAATTGTTATTCATTGACACTATACCATTTGGATCGTTATGTTAATTAATATAAAATAAAGACAACGTTTGGTTACTTAAATTGCTAGAAATACCTTAATAGCATATATTATAGAATCAACGTATTTAAATTTTTAAAAATTGTAAAAAGATGCCTTTTGCATTGTAGTCGCAGTAGCGTTCACTTCTTTTAATCTACGTTACATATGAAATTTTATCCAATTCTAGTTTGCCAATAACCACAGTAATAACGATTAAAAAAAAATTAGGTACGACTAGCTGTTATCATCCCGATTTGACGGCCGATTGGCGCAGTTTGCAGCGACCCTGCTTTCTGTGTCCAAGGCCGTGGGTTCGATTCCCACAACTGGATAATGTTTGTGTGATGAGCATGAATGTTTTTCAGTGTCTGGGTGTTTATATATATATTCTAAAGTATTTATGTATATTATTCATAAAAATATTCATCAGTCGTCTTAGTACCCATAACACAAGCTACGCTTACTTTGGGGCTAGGTGGCGATATGTGTATTGTCGTAGTATCATCGGCTATATTCCACACAAATTCAGATTCGCTATTCTTAAAAAACATGTCCACCAATTCGCACAGGGCCAGCGTGGTGGACTACGGCCCGATTGTGGGAGGAGACCCGACCCGTTAAATAATTTTATGAATTTCAAAACATAAGTGAGACATCGTAGGGAAATCGATTTTATTTGGGATTCTCAAAATGAAAAAAAAAATTACTGAATTTGCACTGCTTTATGAGATATTTTATTAATAGTTCATTAAATTCATTTTACTTTTTTGTTTTCCTTATAAAATCTGGCAGATGGTTAAATATTTTTATAGACATTTAGTATGGACTTTGCTTGTGGAGTGCTAATTTTGAATATGGGGCATTTAATTTATTTTTAGTTTTACCGGAAAACACCGTTCTTTTCCTTTCATTTTGGTGTTAATTTTAATTTACAAATTTGCAGATTTCAAAGATATATATGGAGGGAAGAGTTAGGATGTTTATTTTTTTGAAATAAGGTTGGCATGAATATGTTTTGTTTATATTAACTACTAGCTGTTGCCCGCGACTTTGTCCGCTTTTGTTTTTGTTTTTCGAAAGACATGTGCCTCATAAATGTGGGAGCACTTTATGTATTTAGGATAGCTAAGCCTGGTGTAAAATCGTGAAACACTTTCGCCCCCTCTCCCGAGAGAACTGAGCTTAATATCGGGATAAAAAGCATCCTATATTACTTCTTATACCTTCAGGAATATGTGTACAGAGTTTCGTGATGATCGGTTTAGTAGTTTTTGCGTGAAAGCGTAACAATCAAACTTACATTCACATTTATAATATGAGTAGCGATAGGGATAGGGATTATTTATATGCACAAGTTATTGATTTATAGATGGTAAAACCTTCCTGTTCGTTTTACCCGATTATGGCAAGATGTCAACCCTATATAATTAATAAATAAATAATAGAACTTTAACCCGTATTGTGATAGAAAATGGATCAACCTTCACGCGCCGTTTGCTTTAGCCAGAAACAAAACACACGGGCTATTGTGTTTGTAACAATATCCTTTGTAGAATCTGACTAGATAAATATTTGTAAACCTATTACCTATACCTGTGGATTTGTCTGGGCGTGACAGCGTTTATTTTTTAAGCTATACTTATCATCATAACCCATTAACGGCCCGCTTCAGGGCACAGGTCTCCCACAATGCGCAGAGTTTAGTCCACCACGCTGGCCCAGTGCGGATTGGTGGACAGTTCAATGTTTATGGAAGTAAAAGGGAATAAAGTAAGACATAGGTACTTACTTACCTTATGAGTGAATACACTTTCCATCGGGTGAGATTGTGGACAAGCGCTATTCTAATAAAGTTTAAAAAAAAATGTTGTTTTATATCCGTGTGACTTACTTAAATTAATATTTCATCGTAATTAAATCAGCAGAAGAACCGACCGAGCTTTGACGTAGCTCAAGGTGTCACGAATCTAAAGTGACAGTCGGTAGGTCACTCGGTGATTCGATGGACGTTGCGGTCCCAAGGTGCTGGAATGGGGAACCCCAGACGAGGTGACGACCTCTCTGGCGCAGCGGTGAGCGCAGTGAATTTAAGTAAGAGGCCCCGGGTTCGATTCCCGGCAGGAGCAATTTGGGAATTTATTTGTCTGAATTTTCTCTGGTCTGGTCTGGGAGGCATTGGCCGTGGCTAGTTACCAACCTACCGATAAAGACGTGCCGCTAAGCGATTTAGTTTTTTTTTTTTAACGATAGGCCAGCGCTTGACGACAATCATGCCCGTTAGAAAGCAATGATGAGGTCTAGGTTGGAGCACGCTTGCCTAGAAGAAGCGTATTCATTTTAGCCTTGAAGGTACCCAAACCATACGTGGCAGGAAACACAGTAACCAAACCTCTATTAGGGGTATGACTACCATACTCCTTAACAGGTTAGCCCGGTACCATCTTAGACTGCATGCCACCACTTGAGTATGCAGTCAAGGGCTAACTTGTAGTGGAATAAAAAAAAGGTGGACGGATGACACTAAACGAGTCGCAGGGAACCGCTAGACGTGAGCACAAGACCGTGGTATTTGGAAATCCTTACAAAAGACGGACGTTCATCAGTGGTCGGCCATAAGTTGACATGATGACGATGATGTCCAGGTTTGACTATAGGTTCGTCTAACAAAGACAACAAGATGGACATGCCGTGGTGGTTTTTATGTATTGGGTTTTGGGTATACCCCCTTTAGAGTCCTACAGCACGGCTAGCATAGGAAGGAGACCATTAATCCCCGGGGGAAAGGATAAAAATTTAACTTCTCGCACCGCAATATTAACTCTCAGAGCACTGGTGTACACATAGAAATAACATCCAAATAATATATATGTAATATTAAATGGGGGTAAAGTTCTCCTATTCCCTTTTTATATCCCTAGTCAGGGGATATAATCAGGGGATATAATTTTTATCTCGTACCTGTGCTAGCCCTGCTGGGGGAGTCCCACATAACCTCAGTCCTGCCTAAGGGTCGGAGGTAGCAATAAAGCTATTCTATCACGCCAAAAAAAAAGGTTTGACTATAGACAAAACTTGGCAGCTTACTGTTTAGCTTTAAAATATGCTTTTTAGAAACAGTCTTATCTTTACTATCAGACGAACCTATTACTTTGTCAGATAGGTAACCTGAAATTGGATTTTACATAAATTAGCCATGATTGTTGTATCGCGTGACTTTGTGGTTCACACCTTAATGCTCTATTTCTTATACAATTTTCGCACTGTTCCAGTTGTTTTCCAACTTTCAATTTACTAATCAACTAAGGGTCACTATTTTTATATCACTACAAGTTAGCCCTTGTGATAGCGGGCTTGCCTGTTCGGGAGTATGGTAGTCATACTTCTAATCGGTTTCCACGCGACATCGCACTGGAATTATGAAAATAAAGCTTAATTTGCTATACTCCGCGAACAGCAGGAGAATCTGTACGGTGTAATTTATAATTTCTTCAATCCTTATACTCAGCACCAAACAGATCTTCGGCAATACAATTATTCATTGTAAAGTTCGGAGCGAAATGTGCGTAGAGGGTACATTGCCGAAGTCATACAGATTCTGCTGCTGTTCGCGGAGTATAGCAAATTAAGCTTAATTTTCATAATATATTATGGATTTCCGCAAAATAACGCCTGCTTCTATCCAATATCGCACTGGAATACTGAATCGCTTAGCGGAAATTGTTTGTCGGTAGGGTGGTAACTAGCAACGGCCAAAGCGTTCCACCAGACCAAAACAGAGAAAATTTAGAAATTATAAATTCCAAAATTGCCTCTCCTTAATTCACAGCGCTCACCGCCACGGAGGTCGTCAAAAACATTTTAATAACATTTTGACCTCCCTTGGGGGACTCATTTTGATTCCCAGCACTCACCAATTTTTAATTAAGTATAAGTCATTCTAATAGCTTTAATTAAAAGATTTAACGGTAAAGGAAATCGTCTTGAAGATGCATGTCCGAAAGATCTACATTTTGTTCCCAAAGGCGTGCGGAGTCTAAAGAACCGCAATTACACAGCGTGGAACTTTAGAGCCCTGTACCATTTCTAAGATATCACCTCTATACTAATATCATAAAGAGGCATTTGTTTGTACCCAATAGGCTCCGAAAGTACTGGACCGAATTTACCGACTCCATCGCCAAAATAAAGCTAAACTATCAGGAAAATAGACTATAATTTAGGTCAGCCTACTAAACAGGTAATATTCACTGAGTTTACGCTAATGAATAATCACACAATACACCTGCAGAGTAATATCCTTCCTTGGATCCTCTTAGGCACGTTCACGCTCGTTTAACAGCATGCGTCACCTCAATAACAAAGTATGAAGTATAGCGAGGCACGTGATTACAATAAACTAATGTAGCATTATATATTATTTTAAAACAACTTCCATACAAGGTTGACTTAAAGTTAGATCTAAAGTTGGAGGTCCCGGGGACCATTGCCGGCACGGGCAGTTTGAGAATCTATATATATAAAAATGTTATGTTGGTTTGTGTACGCTTCAAAAACTCAAAAAGTTCTGCACCGATCGAGCTGAAATTTTGGCATGATATATAATACGCATCAAGGATTGTTTTTATCTATTTTTCTCAATCATTCAATCACAATGGGCCAAAGCGAAGCGTGGCAGGGTACAGCTAGTTTAATATAATTTCAGAATTTTATCTTTCTTTCTTACGATCTTGCTTGGAGGCTTCGGCCGTGTCTAGTAACCACCCTACCGAGACGTTCCACTAAGCGATTTAGCCTTCCATACCCATACCGCTAATCCGATTAGAAAGATAAATTATAATACAAATTCTAAAGATTATTAAACTGTAAAATTACGTTGATATATAGAGCAGTCCAGCCAACCAATTCCCTTACCTTACCTAGAACTAGAACAAATTATGGTAAAAAATCCCTTAAGGCGCCAAATTAAATAATAAACTACCTATAAAAAATTTAAACTCATTCAATGTATTCAAAACTAAATTAGCTTCTTATATATTAAGTAATACAAATAAATTTAAAGACGAATACATTGAATCAGTAGATAATAGTAAAATTGTATTTAGCTTAGTCTAATGGCGCAGTAGAGTGAAGAATTTATTATAGAAAATTAAGATTCCTATGTTAGTGACTTTGGTCTTTTTATGGAAATAAATGTCTTTAAACCTAAACCTAATCTGCTGAGTTTCTTGCAGGCTCTTCGCAGCAGAATCTGTCTATCGAACCGGTGGTCAAGTCACTAAGACTGACTTGAACAGATTTCAAAAGTGCTTATAAACTAGGCCTGCTTGTAATAAATGAATTTTGAAATTTGGAATTTGAAACGCAAAGTCAGTCTGTTTGTTGTGACTACATCACATCACACAACGAATCACACCCATATATTATGAAAATAAACATACAAATAATAAACCACAATATTTACCACCTGAGGTCATCGATGAGCAAGTTAATGCTATGAGTAATAATAAACATTCAATTAACAATATAATAATGATTAGAATAGAATAAAGTTACTTTATTTGCTGGAATTTGATACATATCTTGGTCCTTGGTCTTAGAATCTTATATCTTTAAACGAGCAATTCATGTATATATATAATTGGAATCTCTGAATCGGCTCCAACGATTTTCAAGAAATTTAGTATCCAGGGGGTTTCGGGGGTGATAAATCGATCTAGCTAGGATTCATTTTTAGAAAATGTCATTTTATTCGTCATAGTAATAACCTATTTGGTGCAGATGAAGTTACACGGGTCAGCTAGTAAATTATTAGTGTTGTCTTTGGTATTTTTATGAGCAGATCCGCAACTAAAATTAGCTTCATTAGCAAGATATGAATTCCCGCTCGGCATCTAAGCTTAATGACCGGAAGATCTCCGTAAGCCCTATTAACCCTGTCATGATGCTACTTGTAGTAGAATTATTTTCTTGGAAGTTTGCTGCCTCATACAATTTCAGTACTTAGGGCGTGCTTTATTGCTGAATTGTATAAACTAAAAACCCAAAATAAAACAAATGTAACCTATGTTTCAGTACATTGCTTTAAGATAGGAAATACTAGCTATCCCGGCGAACTTCACGGCGGATATTTTTTTTTAAACTTTTTCCAGTGGACCAAATTGTGAATCTAAACCATCCTCGAATCCACTTGAACTCAGACAAAAAAATTAAAAACATACACATGCACGCAGGATATATATATATATATATATATATATATATATACAAGAAATATATAAATATATATATATATATAATCAGTAAGTGACGAAATAAGTTCTTACTGATTTATATATTCTTATATATATATATCAGTAAGAAACAAAAATAACATTATATAAGATACATATATATATATATTGTTCACTACATAATATTAGGAAGCGGTGATAGCCCTAGATATGGTAGAGTCACTACAAATAGACTGACTTAACGTTTCAAAAGTGTTTGAAAAATTCAATATTCATTTAACTCAAGATGAATAAAATGAATTTTGAATTTTGAATCTTGCCCAGTGGGTAGAACTTCGCTTCCGGGGTGGCGAACTTGGATCCCAGCACGCACCTCTAACTTTTCTAAGTTAGGAAATATGAATGAATGAATACACTTTTATTGCACACCACATAAACATATAGTAAAATTATAAATAAAAATTTTACAAAAAGTATACAATTTGGCGGCCTTATCGCTACATAGCGATCTCTTCCAGGCAACCTAAGGCGTTAAACACAGCTCAAGAAGAGAGGTAAGTGGAAGGTGGAAATATGAAAGCTTATCGGCATGAATAACATTTTAAAGCTATAAATAAATCATAGGATACTAAATTGTGGCCTAATATTCATCATCATCATCATTTCAACCCATTGCCGGCCCACTACAGGATACGGGTCTCCTCCCACAATGAGAAAGAGTTCAGGCTGTAGTCCACCACGCTGGCCACGTGCGGATTGGTGGACTCACCACACCTTTGAAAACATTGTTCCTTTCTCAGATACACAGGTTTCCTCTTCGCCGTTGAGGCAAGTGATATTTAAATTGCTTAATATGCACATCATTTAGAAAAGTTAGAGGTGCGTGCTGGGATTCGAACTCGGCCCCCCGAAAGTGAAATCGAGCTTCTAACCAATGCGCTATTACCGCTTCAATTAATTAATATGCGGAATAAAATAGGCGATTTATTGTTTCGAGACATATTTTGTGAGTATTTAAATTACAAAGCGGTTGTAAAAAGCTCTTTAAGAGAATTTTAAGTATATTATAAATAAATAATAAATATACTACGACAATACACACATCGCCATCTAGCCCCAAAGTAAGCGTAGCTTGTGTTATGGGTACTGAGATAGCTGATGATTTTTTTTTTTTTATGAATATAATACACATAAATACTTATAATATACAGATAAACACCCAGACACTATATCTTAATCATTCAATATAATAAAACTTTTCTAGTAAGAAAATAAATCTTTAATTATTATACCTTTCCAAAATCAGCAAACAACTTTTATTTAATTCCTAATGCATTAAACTAGAATTAAAAGGCAATCTACTTTTCTAATCCTAGACCTCGGTTTACTTACTTCCGATATGGTTGTATTACTAACCGAGTAAATCAGACAGAGGTTGATAGATGGTGGAAATGTGATACGAAATTTGTTGTGATGGTTATTGTTTTTACCGCGACTAATGAATTTGGTAAGACGTTTTTCTTATTACTTTTCGATGTGGTTAAACTTAAGGAATCAGGATAATTTTCTTCAGTTCGGTTTATTTACTTATTCTCTTTTAATATCTAATATCTATATATATATAAATGTGTATCAACTACAACTACAAACTTTAAGGGGGCTACCACAAAAATACCACATAGAAAGGTCTAATTAAACTACTTAATTAATTAATTGTATATATTAATTACCCTTCTAAACTATAAGTCTTTTATATAGTCTGCCAACCCCTGTTTCACATTTAATTTAACAGACCCTTAACAATCGACTGTCACAGACAGTGTGCAAATGTTTATAAAAATAAAAAAATAAAATATAAATTACAGTACAATTTAAAGAATAAAAATACGTATAAGTAACACTTTACTTGTATATTTTGGTTAACCCCTCCTTAACGGATAAATGCAATAAACCTACGTATTTTTATTCTTTAAATTGTACTGTAATTTATATTTTATTTTTTTATTTTTATAAACATTTGAACACTGTCTGTGACAGTCGATTGTTAAGGGTCTGTTTAATGAAATGTGTTCTTGTTATGTACCCACAATCTGGCAAATAAATAAAAAATATTATTATGTTAACATCTGTAACTTAAAAAAACAAGATTTTCCAACAATTTCACCCCTAATATTATTTCCCTGTATAACTATCTTATGTCTTTGAAGGCTTATCAAAATAATTATAGAAACGGCCCGCATAAACCGACAAACGGACCATAATTTTATAAACAATTGCTATGCTATAGAATCAATTATTATTCTGTCGTTTAAATAACTTTTATTATTTGCTTGGAAAAAGTCAGTTTGAAAAGGGTCTACGCGATAAGGTATAATTAAAACGGTTTAGTAATAATACTAATAACTATATCACCATTTAGAAACTACAAATTTATTGCGACATAGACAAAAACAAGTCTTAATTTTTTAATAATTTTGGATTCATAAAATATAGGCTAGCTTAGGTAGGCTTTATTCAAATTAAATCATAAATTCTATAAACAAAATCAAAAAAAATTACGATATTCGCCGCCGGTCGTGAAATATAAATAAGAATGAGCACTAGGGCAGTACTATTATTGCTTCTGCGACTAGGGCGATATTTTTACGACGAGACAAAAATAACAACCACCGAAATACTCCTGAAATCAGTAACTAGTGGAAAAGAGATAGCGATGTTTACAAACACAGAATACAGATAAAACTTACCATAAACAATGCATTGAAAACAACCAGAAGGTATTTAATACAATTCATCCCGCAGCCTTCCATCTTCGAAATTCAAATCACGAACCACTATACAGTTTAAATATTTAAACAAATAAACTCGATTCGTAATTTAAACGTTATTTTTTAAACGCGTTCGCGCTCTCCACCGGCTCTAGAACTTATGGAGTTTTCGGGCACCGGTCTAGTGTAGTTATTGCCGGGCGGTTGTCGGCTTTCGGGTATTTAGTACTTCGGAGCTTTAGTATCGCGTGAGGGGGTTAAAACACGCACTGAAATCAGCCCCAAAATTACTTTGACCTCTAATTGTATTGTCGTAAAGTATAGATAGGGATCTGATTAATTGGTACTGAAACAAGCTATAGGTTCTTGATCTCTTTTTTATCAAAACTACAAATTACATACCTGTTCATGAAAAGTAATTAGTGTTTAAAAAGATTTAACGTTCCTGGAGCTTAGCAACGCACACAAAATTACGCAAGTAAGTAAAAAACAGTAATATTTTTTTAATCTTTCCCTTCTGAGATAGGCAAAGATCGAACACCATACAGCCTTTAAGTAATTATTAAGATATTTGCAAAATTATTTATAGGTATTAATCGGTCTACGGGTACTTAGATTAATGAAAATTATACAGGTTTTAACTAGGAATGGCCTACAATTTTCCTGTTAAGGTATTTTAAATCAACGAGGTTGTTAAACTCTTCCAAGGTCATGCACTCATCCTACACCCAACATTAATAAATCTTCGACCCTCACTATCATAAAATCTAGTAACAACTTCCGAAGTCTTAAAAGCATAATTAATTTACAACAATTTCTATATATTTCCGAATAGCAAGATAATATATTATATTATACTGTTATATGTATAACTACAAAAAAAATATAGACGGGATGTTATATTTCAGTGCGGCCTATTTCTGGATGGCGAGTAACCAAATATCTATTGTGCCATTTCATCATGCCGATTATACCATTTATTATTTGTTTAGAAAAAGGAACACAACAAAACAAATAAAAAAGAAACCACTTAGTTGTGGGAATCGAAACCACGGCCTTGGACTCAGAAAGCAGGTTCGCTGCGTACTGCGCCAATCGGCCGTCAAAAAGAATAAAGGGGATAAAGTAAGTAAGTAAAGTGCTTATATTAGGCCTACTTGAAATAAATGAATTTTGAATTTTGAATTTTGAATTTGAAAGATTAAAGAAATTATAAATTACAAGATTACACAGATTCTCCTTCTTTTCGCGGAGTATAATATCATGGAATTCCGCAAAGTAACAAATTCAAATTCAAAATTTCTTTATTCATGCAGGCCTATCACAGGCACTTATGAAGCGTTCATACATATTTGTTTACATAATTGTAAGGGGATGGTGATAACTTCGTTCGCCAACTTAAATCTAAAGCTACGAGGGTTCCAAACGCGCCCTGGTCTAAGAAGAGCCCACAACAAACTTAGCCGGGTAAATTTTTTTTTTGTTATCACCATCTTCCAGTAAATTTATATTAAGCTATGAAGCTAGAGCAATTCACACCCAAGCTTTTTTATCGTTTAAATAATCCTTAATATTATAATAGGATTTTTCTGTAAGCTTACGTTTTATATAAACTTTGAACTTATTGAGAGACATCTCAAAGATTTCATTTGGTAATTTGTTATAAAATAATATACAATTGCCTTTGAATGAATTTAATGTAGCAATTTTCTGTAGCCTAGTAAACTGCAGAACGAGTTTATTTTTGCTTCTAATATTTATATAACGCCTCCTACTAATGATTTAAATGTTGTTCAAAGTCGGGATAATTCCAAGGTCAACTGGCAAACCCAACTGCATTGAATACATAGAGAAAATATATAGATAGTATCTTATAAATATTATAAAATATTATTAAATATATAGTAGTATTCATGTCAGAGATGCTTAAAAGTACAAAATCGTGAGTACATAGAGAAATACGAGTAGTATATTGTGCAACAAGTGCGACAACATCGCACGGGTTGCAGATACTATTTTTTATTACAAATGCGGAGATATATGTAGGCACCAAATCCCAAGTCCCAACAAACGGATGAAAAGTTTATAATACAAATTAATTAATATCAATAAAACTATAAACTTTGCAATGTCAACCTCACTTCTTTTATATCACTCATGCGGGGAAAGTAGTATCTTGACGCTCGCTGTTGCGGTTGAAAAAGAACCGTTTGCCCATTTTAAAATTTGGAAAATTCTGGACGGTCCCGATTTTGTACTTTGAAGCATTTCTGACATGTTTTTTTTCTCTGTATTTTTAAAATGCTATCTATATATTTTTATTACTGATGCGGGATAAGCAGTATCTTAGTACTCGCTGTTGCGGTTAAAAAAGGGCTGTTTGCGCATTTTAAAATGACGCCTGAGTTTTTTCGTAAATGAAACTGTTATTTAAGTGCGACAAGTTTTCCAGAACGGTTGGTAACCCTTATCAAGTACTACGGCAAATCACCATGGCAACGGATTCTAACCACTGTAGAGTGCTCTCACCCCGGGGTCAACAGCTCACTGCTTGCCTTAACACTTTCTCTGATCAACGTCCGATGACTTATTAAAGTAGCTATGAAATTTTGTTAAAATATTCGGGATACTAAACTTAGTAGCCGGCGGGTACATATTCTAGATTAAAATCTGTACGTATTATGTATAATATTAGGAAGTACCTACTACATATTAATATGGAAATTAGACTGCCACGTTGGTCTAGTGGTTAGAAATCACGACATAGCTTGAGACCGGGTTCGGACCAATAATTGTAAAATCTATGTAGGTTTTGGACAGTACCAGTTCGAAATCAGGAAATTTGCGCTGTCAACTACCAGATCTCGGCATTTTATCGGTCACGGGCAAAATCACAATATTTTGTAATAATCGATAACTAAGCCCGCAAAACCACGTTGTACCAGCGTGAGGTTAAGTTTTAAATCTTTCTGTTCTATGAGAGGATGCCCGTGCCAATGATGTATATTTAATACATTTAACATAGATAAAGCTAGGTAGTACGAAAACCTAAATTGACAGGTCTTGAAATAAAGCCTTTTTTATTCTATTACAAATTAGCCCTTGACTAAAACCTTACTTGGTGGTAAGTGATGATGCAGTCTAAAAAAGTAGTCAGCTAATATGCATTAATATTAAACCAATACACACTAGTTTTCTCCGCTAAATCGTACCGGAACGTTAAATCGCTCGGCCTTAAGGTCGATGTGAAATATTTTAAAATAAACTGCCTATTCACTGTAAGCCTACAACTCCATTTACAGTAGAACCATATCGTATCCGAATCAAGATGATGCATTCACAGCCTACGAGATTTTAATAGCAAAGTCAACGATAAGAACAATAAAGTTTTTTTTTTTGTTGTTGTTGTGGGTGCGTTTATTACAAATGCTATTTATTTTCCTGGGATAAAAAGTAGCCGATATTATTGTTTGTAATTTCAACTAACTTTATGCCAAAATTTGATTGGTTAGTTAGGGCGTGAAGGAAGGGCCAACAATCAATCAATAAAAGACACGTTAGCGTATTTCATAATATAACTAAGGTTTTTATATGTAAGGCCAAAATTATTATATGTATTATCGCACAAAACCAATTTTAAAAATTGCCCATATCAAATTATATCTGGATTTATTGGCATAAAAGTATCCGATTGATTATTACGTAATAACAGAAGTGTCCTTCAGGATATGTTATCTATGTACTGTACACTTTTTTGACGTGACAACGTCTTGTAATTCGATGGAGCCGGCTGCACGCACGAAAAAACATGACGTGTGCGGCGTTACCTCGCTCTGAGGCGTTCCATCCAAGGCTTGAAGTGAGGCACAGTCGGCCTCCGCGTTCGACATCTATCTCTCTCCTACTTGAGTGAGCGATGCGTCCGTGTGGACAGCTTCTATACAATAATACATTTACATGTTTTCGGCAAGGATAAAGTGCAGTGAAAAGTGAATGTGGTGTCAATTGTTTATAGCAACGATAATATCTATCAAACAAATAAAATTAAAATTTTCTTTTGAAAAATGCAACCATTCCATCAATATTTTCTTACGACGTTGTCACGTTCAACTATCGTCAGTAAGCCGACTTTACAGACAACCAATTTTTTTTAATATAAAATAGTTACTTTTACAATGCAGTGTTGCACTTCAATAAGTTTCTAAACATACCAACAATTTTTGTTTATTTTTATCAGAGTTACTTTTCTTTCTTTTATTTTCTCTTTAGTTTTAGTTAAAGAGGATTGTGCAGCACCCCGAAAAGTTGTCAAAACTGAGGGGTGCTTAGAACTATGTAAACATTTTTATTTCTTGTTTTTTAATAAATAAATAAAAAATAATACCAGCAAATACAGTAAACACTCCCGAACACTCGTACACTGATTCAAAGCTTCAACAAACCGCCAATACGTTGCTACGTGAAAGATAAAATAAGAACATACTTACGCGTTTATAATATTAGTAGGAAAAGGGATTTTGCTTAAGAATAGAAATCCAAAAAAGGTTGTAAAATGTATTTTAGTAGCTTATAAATCGTATTTGGAATTCAAGTAAACCGTGTCAATGAAGGTGATCTAGATTTGAGGAAATTAATGTTTGTTTTGGTGAATACTTACCCCTGTAAGTAGGACGTGCGTGTACTTAATATGTTCTGTAAATAGAAGAAGTCGCGTACCTATTGTACAAAAAAACACAATTCATTAGTTTTTATTGCCTTTTAGTTTTCTAAACTTAAAATAATTTAGACATTTATGTTTGCCGTCTCTCTGAGGTCATCTGAAGCAGTCCTCTTTTTAAAACGCTTCTTAAAGAAGCAGTTTCTATCTACTCATAAAAACCCCGTGTGTTACTTAGGTCAGTTTGCAGTAAGGATTGCCTGATATATCAATCAACAATAGTTTTCAACAATTTCACCTTGAACTTTTTTTTCTATGAACATGACTAAAAAATTAGCATTTGATTAAGGCGATGCCTAGATTTAGTGAAAATGGGCAATAGTCTCCCTGTACGAAGACAATATAAACACTACTTTTCTAGGCACTTTGGGGCAAAAGTCGATATAGACTTTCTTAAGGAACCAGTTTTTTAGTAAGTTGCTTAACTGTCCAACTTTAGTTCATTAGACGCTCTTATAACATGGTTAACGTAAATTTCAATTCAGGCCCTTGCGTTGATTCAAGCACACACTATTTACTGGACTGCAACATCATCAGGAGATGTCTCTTAAAAAGTTCAAAGTTTGTATTAAACGTAAGCTTATAGAAAAGTCCTTTTATAGTATAAAGGACTACGTAAACGATAAAAAAGCTTGCATTGGGTGTGAATGATTGCTCTAACCAGGTTGCTCTTCTAATAATTTTTGAATGACAATGTGAGATGGTGGTAACAAAAAAAAAACACCCGGCTAAGTTAGCTGTGGTGTTCTTCTTAGACCACGGCGCGTTTGGAGCCCTCGTAGCTTTAGTTTTAAGTTTACGAATATTGTTATCGCCATCATCTCACTACCGTGTAATACTCATGTAATGCACGCATCAAAAGTGTCACCTATGGGCCTACTTAAATAAAGATTGACTTTGACTTTTGACTTTGACTTCAGCGGGGCTTCCCCGATTATATCACCTGACAAGGCTATAATTAACGTTTCCATTTGCTAAATCACGCGAATAGAGAAAAGGAGAAGCTCACCCCCGTTTATAATATCATTTGGATATTATTTCCACTTGTGCGCTAATGCTCTGAGAGTTGATAAAGTGCGAAAACAAACGTTTTCATCCTTACCCCGGGGAGATAATTGTCACCTGCCCAAGCTAGCCGTGCTTGGGGTAAATGAGGATGCAGTCTAAGATGTTAGCTGGCTAATCTGTTAGGAGTATAGCCAGTGGCGTGCATAGAGGGTATGTACAGGGTATGCAGATGATATAAAATGAAGAAAATCTCCAGTACGAGTTATAAAAAACTTAAATAGGCATCGTAAGAGTTATAAAAAGCCTACTCTTGAGTATTTATAACTCATGCTGGAGATTTTCTTCATTTTATAGCATCTGCATACCTACCCTGTGTATACTCTCTATGCACGCCTCTGAGTATAGCAGTTATAATAAACCTATACCCCTAGTCTATTCTAACGCGATATTGTACCAACACTCTAAATCGCTTGGATGCATTGCAAGTCTTTGTCGTGAGGCATATAGGCCCCTGCCGGGGATCGAATCCGGGATCTTCATTCATAAGACCACAGCGCTGATCACTGCGCCAGAGAGGTTGTCAAACCACTAGACCAACGAAGCAGCTATTATTTCAGGCTTGTCTTTTATTCTTTTTCCGAGAGGCCGTGAACCTTACAATTATTTAAATGAAAAAGCACTTTTGTGCTTCTGGAATAGGTGGTAATCGCAAATTTCGCGTCCTTGAGCGAAGGCCTTGGTGGTGGTGGTACCTTTCAATTGTGCGTGGTGTTTGCGGTTTTATCGCCATGGCAACGTGTCGATGAGTGGCAGTAACCAAAGGCTTCAAGAGTTTATTTGATGGTCTGCAAAAAAATAAAGTAAGCATAGAACTCTGCGTTTAATTGTTTCCGGAATAACTTTTGTAGTTTTACTTTCTCCGGCTGTCCGTCCGTCTGACTATCTGTTCGTAAGCGTTAGTAAGTAGCATGGAAGAATTTTTTTTTTGGGTTTGTTACACCTAAATATTATGAAAATTAAGCTTTATTTTTTATTATTGTGCGACAATACACACATCGAAAATATATTTATTTGTGTGAAATGATTTATTTGGATGAAATAGTGTATATAATATAACGAAGACAGCAGAAATACTGAAACAATTGCCTATTTTTAACAAGCTAAGGAGTTGGCCAACTTTTATATGTTCGGAGTCTAGACAACATAAGTTTATAAACCACGCAAAATTATAGTAAAATCGTGAATGCCTTAAATTAAATAGGCTTTTTTACGTCCGGCAGAAATGGACCGGACAAAACAGGTGGCCCATCTCGTGGTAAATGGAAATCCATCGCATGGGCAGGAGACAATTATCTAAAATTATTTTCTCCCACAGCTATAACATAATATATGTGTAATAATTTAGGGAGGCGTAAACTCATATTCCATGTTCCTGGGCTTTAGCAGGTGGACACTTTAATTATATCCCCTGCCGTGGATATAATTTAGACACCCGGTTGGCGCAGTGGGCCGCGATCCGGTTTTCTGCGTCCAAGGCCGTAAGTTCGATTCCCACAACTGGTGTGTTTGTGTGATGAACATGAGTGTTTTTCAGTGTCTGGGTGTTTATCTGTGTAGGTAGTATAAGTATTTACGTGTATTATATTCAAAAAAAATATTCATCAGGTATCTTAGTACCCGTAACACAAGCTACGCTTACTTTTGGGCTAGATGGCGATGTGTGTATTGTGGGTAGTATATTTATTTATATTTATAAGGTAACTCATAAAGTTACAAAAGGTTTATTATTATTATTTATTTAACGCTTTCTTTGTATACCATGAAGAAAAAAAACAATAGAAATACAAAGACAGAAGTAGAATACAAAAGGCCTTATCGCTTAGTAGCGATCTCAACCAGGCAACCGTCGGATTAGGACCAGATGAGCGAGAGCGGACAGGTGGTGTAAAATTATTATAAACCTACATTCTAATAGCTAAATACAAATACATAAACAAAATTTCACAAATATAAAAAATATAATAAATAAATATAAAATAATAAACTAATATATACTCAATCATACATAAATACTTAAGAACATATAGATAGTAAAAATAAACATAAACAAGGTACTAAAAAAGGATAATAGGGTCTTAAAGATTTATTTTTTTGCGGACTTTACTAAAAGTTGGAAAGACTACACAGGATATACAAGGTTGTATTGAAGGGGGGTACTGGGACACCACCCATAAAAATTATGACTTACCCTCGATTTTGAGCAATGATTATAATTTTAGGTACTTAATATTCTGTTTTTTTATTAGTATCATAAAAAGACTAGCAAGTCTAAAAGTAATTTTTCTAAAAAATATTTGATCTCACAAAGAGTTCTCGACGAAATTTTAAAAAGTCAAAACAAATACGACATTATGAAAAATAAGCTTAATTCGCTATTTATAAATTCAGGAGAACCTGTATGGTGTAATTTATAATTTCTTCAAGAAATCCTCCTCTTCCGAGGATGCTCCGGTGTAGGAGCGATCAGTTTGGTGCGCAGTATAAGGTTTGAACAAATTATAAATTTAACCATACAGATTCTCCTGCTCTTAGCGGAGTATAACAAATTAAGCTTTATTTTCATAATAAATCATGGAATTCCGCAAAATAACGCCTGCTTCTATAACACCCCTTCGATTAAATATCCGCTTTCGTTCTCAGAAAATGATCACGTGAATCTTAAATAGACGTCCCTTACTACTGAGGTAAGTTTTATATCAGCAATATAAGATAAGGTTCATAAATTGTTTCGGTAAGTTATAGATTTTCAAATATTTGCAGACAGAAATAATTCAATAATTCACAAAGTGGGTTGACATCAGACAGTTGAATCGTAAAAAATAAGCCAAAACTAAAACTAAAAGTATGTATATCTTTAATTTTGAAGAAGATATGTTGTGACGATTTCAAATTCATTCATTCATTCAAATTACGTAAAAGCAGAGAAAGAATAATAAGAAGAAGTCTACTACTTCCTTTTAAGTTTCTTTGCTCTCTCGTTTTAATAGGAAAATTTCTAACATTCTTTTACAAAGTATCATCATCATATTAACCGATAGACGTCCACAGCTGGATATAGGTCTTTTGTAGGGATCTCCAAATTCCACGGTTCTGTGCCGCTTGGATCCAGCGGCTACCTGCAACGCGCTTAATGTCGTCTGTCCACCTCGTTGGGGGTCGACCGACGCTGCGCTTACCAGTTCGGGGCAGCCATTCCAGCACCTCGGGACCCCAACGTCGATCCTTTCTCCGAAATATGTGCCCGGCCCATTGCCACTTCAGCTCCGCGACTCGTTGAGCTATGTCGGTAACTCTGGTTCTTCTACGAATCTCCACATTTCTGATTTGATCGCGTAGAGATACTCCGAGCATAGCTCTCTCCATCGACCGACCGACGACCGACGACCATGTTACAAAGTATACTTATTATGTATATATGCTCTGCCAGAGCGTAGTTATTTACGTCACATCTCCGAAATTTGTTTATCCAAAAATAAACAGGTGATAATAGCATAATAAAGAAAAACTTGCGAATATTAAGTATTTTGATTATATTACTATGAAACCGTCATTGTATCATACGAGTTATCTTATTATTTAGCGTACATATTGACGCAAAACACATATAAGAAGTGCTAAGTGCCGCGTATGTCATTACCTAACCTAGTACGATGATATATCACATATTAATGGGAGTGCATTTCGTAATTCAACAAGATAACATCTAGGTTTCTAAAACATGTTCTCTTTTCAAAATAAATTACGGTTTTTCTTTTCGTGTAAAATTCCCATATTCCTATTCAGTGAGGTTCAGTGATTTAAAAAAATAAAAAAATATTCAGGAATGCCGCATAAACATTTCGTGCATCGCATAGAAGACAACAGATTAGTGATTTATCCTTTACGCAGTAAGTTCATAATAGTGTCAGGCATTTTATGCAATAAATTAATATTATTCGGGTAAGAAAATAATATTCTAAAATCATAATAATGCTCAAAGAATTGGCTTACAAACTGACATTAAACTTTCTTGCTAATTTCGATCGTTTTCAATTATCTTCTAATAAGTTTTTTTTAAATATTACGTAACAGACAATCGTTTTTAAGTTCAATTTATCTCCTTTGGTATCTTTGTCATAAATTGGTGTATTCTTAAGTATTAGTTTTGTCGGTTTTATTTTTTTACCTACTGTATCTATACATTTTCTTTTTAATTTACCTTGTCGAACATTTTTGTTACTATGATTCATTGTTTTTTTCTTCAATAACGCACGCAGTAATAACCAACCGGTGGTTAGGTTACGTGGTTTTTGAAAAGAGTTGAATCTTATCGGGCTCGAAAGTGATGTAGAAAAAATATATTTTGGAAAATTAACAACTAGGCTATTCAATGTAAAAAAGATTTTTCAAATCCAGTTAGTGCCAGAGATAAGCGCCATTAAACTAACTCTAAACAATGGAGCCTTGAGGGAAAAACTAGATTTATCACAAGACATTACCTATCCACAACGTCAAACATGTATATCATACAGTCGAGAATATAACATGTAATGTATATTGTATATGTGTTACATATGTGTACCTACATAGGCTGCTATACTAGGAGACGCTATTCCGGTGCAATAGGTCACGAGCATGTCAAGGTCATCAGTAACGCGAACGCATGTTATTCCTTTAACAAAAATCAAGTGTCAAGCAGTTTTCACTTCACAAAAACAAGCTCTGTAACTGTATATTATTACATTTAATAGTTATAAATATGCTGCCGCTGACTTTTTTGTTGAAACAAGCTCTGCAACTTTTCTAAAGAACTCAATCGTAAATCTCTCATCGTTAAGGCAGTGTTCCTAAGAAACGTTTTTCCTCAGACCTACTTTGCAAATCCGACTACCACGAAAAGTTCTTTTCAGTTTCAGGTTTATTAATCTATAGCCTATGACTACCGCAAATGATGTGGCTCTATATTGGTGAAAAAAAATTCAAAATCGGTTCCGTAGTACCAGATATTACCCCCAACAGTATTACAAACTCACTAATTTTACCTTTTTACCTAAATAAAACAATAAATTGGTAATAATATCATAATCATTATCATTTCAAGCAATTGACGTCCACATAGGTCTTTTGTAGGGAGTTCCACAGTCCACGGTACTAGGCCGCTTGCCCCCAGCGGCTGATGTCATCTGTCCAGCTGTCCAATAATAAAATAAAATTAAAAAAAATACAAACATAGTAAAAAAAAATTATAAAGTAGACTACGACAATACACACATCGCCATCCAGCCCCAAATTAAGCGTAGCTTGTGTTACTAAGATGACTGATGAATATTTTTATACATACTTTGAATATACATACATAAACACCCAGACACTGAAAAACATTCATGCTCATCACACAAACATTTTCCAGTAGTGGGAATCGAAACCACGGCCTTGGGCTCAGAAAGCAGGAATGCTGCACACTGCGCCAATCGACCGTCTAATAAAAAAAAGAATGAAGTAAAAAATAGTGTCTATAAAGTTTACAATACAAATCCGTTTTAACATTTTTTTCTTTCATTATATTTAAGAATTAATTTATTATTGGTTTTCATATTTCATTTGCAAGGACTCCTATAAAGAAAAAATTATACCATGCAATTCAAAAGTTCAGTTAAACTATTATAGGCTGAAGTTTTAAAAGTTAATCTTGAATACCATCATATTCTTTTTTGCACTCGTCATTGGATAGGTTATAATTATTCATTCCTACCCAATGACAAGTGCTTTGATAATCGCAAGAATGTACCTACTTAGGTATAACAAGAGATGTAGGTGACCTAAACGTGAATTGTATTGTATTTCTATAATCACTGTTCAAATAGAGATTTAACTGATAAGCGACTAACTATATCAATAAAATAAGTAATAATATGCGATTGTCAAGATGCTTTAGCATGTGGTCTAATCAGATAATAAACGACTTATTTAGTCGATAGAATGCTAGAATGTTTCTAGTAACATATATACGCATATATGTTACTAGAACCATTACATGTAGATTTAGCTATAGTCAAAAGTTAAAAACATCTTTAACACTCCACTGCTGGAGTAAAGGCCTCTCCCAATAGAAGGGTTTGCCCATATCACCACGTTGGGCAGACGGATTCGTCGATCGCAGTAGATGGTATTAGAAGCATAGAGGATTTACTAATTTGCTAATTTCAATTGTTTTCAATTATCTTGTAATATATTTTTTTTTATATTACAATAATTTTTAAGTTTAATTTATGTCCTTTGAATCACATGTAAAGATCATCGTACAGCTGCATAAAACTTTGTCATAAATTGGTGTATTTTTTAATATTAGTTTTGTCTGTTTTATTCGCTATACTCGCTGCTACCCGTTTTCGGTCATATTCCCTTGGTCGTCTCGTACGACATCCGCGGGAAGAGATGGAGTGGTGACAATTGTATTCTTATCTGACGTCACGACACGTTATAATTTTTTCTTTCTCAAGATACTTAGTAAATCAATATTACTTACCTATTGCGTATTGAAAGTGAGTTTGGCTTAAAGGTACTTCGATATCACCATAAATTCCGCTCGATTGTAACGCAAACCACATGAATAACTTCATAGCCCATTATATTCAACCGAGCATTGGGCCATGGCCATGACCATTGTACAGACTCTGTAGTATATTCCCCATATAAATACAGGGCCCGATGACGCGTTCGCAGTCCCAGCGTACTGGCCAGCCATGGGAAACGCGGCGTTGGCTCCAGGTATGAAACTAACATATATGTATACGTTTATATATATACAACGTGTGACCGACTTACGAAATTGAAGGGTGTATAAGTATATTTCATTAGGAATTACCTTGTAATTTTAAATCAAAAGGAGCATTATGAAAATAAAGCTCAATTTTCTATAACCCGGCTAAGTTTGTTGTGGGCTTCTTCTTAGACCGGGACGCGTTTGGAACCCTCGTAGCTTTAGTTTTAAGTTTACGAATGTGGTTATCGCCATCATCTCACTACCGTGTAATTCTTATGTACGCATCAAAACTGCCACCTGTGGGCCTACTTGAATAAAGATATTTTTGACTTTGACTTTGACTATACTCCGCGAACTCCGCGAAATAATTGTTAACACTTAACAATTCTTAATTGTAAAGTTATAAAAACAACATCTCCTGAGGATGCTCCGGGTTCGGAGAGAAACGTGCGTAGAGGGTACATTGCCGAGGATCTGTTTGGTGTTGAGTATACGGATTGAAGTAATTATAAATTACACCACACAGATTCTCCTGCTGTTCGCGGAGTATAGCAAATTATGCTTCATTTTCATAATAATATTATGGATTTCCGCAAAGTAACGCCTGCTTCTATCCAATAATCAAAAGGAGCATATTTTTTATTATATTTAAAAACAATCTTAGTGTTTACTTATGACAAACCTAGTGAAGATGAAAGACCGACACGCGCAAAGCGACACGCGTAAAATCTAGTGACAGCGGTCACTTTATTTTACCTTTGCATGTGATGTTAGGGCTGTATCTGATTAATTTCATTAAAAACTATGGCAGTGATTTACTCGAAAACTTTTTAGCGTTTCGGTTTCTCAGACAAGTCTCAGAGTCTTTTCATTTATATGTTATATATTCATCACATATTATATTTTCATCTTTTTATATATATACCTATATGGAGGGCGTAAACTGTATTCTGGAACCAAAGTCCTAAGTTATTAAAGCCATGACTTCTGTTTGTACAGAAAAGGGGCAAGCCCCGGACCCCCAAACCTCACCGCGCTCCGAGGGCCTGGGCAAGCTGCACGCGACGTCTCACACTCATACTCAAACCCAAACAACGGAGAAGAAAGAAAAGCGATCATGCAGCGTTATCCTTAAAATAATCTACTTGGTGCTGGCTTTTATTAATATCGTAAGTAATATGATGTTTTGTGTCATTAGAATTATGCTTATCCGAAGATATCAGAAGTATGATACTTCTGATATCGGAATAACATCTTTTTCGGGCTTTGGGGCTTAAAGATACTTGTACATAGATTATAACGACGACATCCCAGGCGCAGTGGTGAGCGCTGTGAATTTAAGTAGAGAGTCCCGGGTTCAATTCCCGTCAGGGGCTATTTGGGAATTCATAATTTATGAATTTTCCCTGGTTCGGTCTTGCCATGACTAGTTACCACCCTACCGACGGAGACGTGCCGGAAAGCGATTAAGTGCTCCGGTGCGATGTCGTGTAGAAAACGATTAGGGACTACCGTACTCCCTAACAGGTTAGCCCGCTATCATCTTAGACTGCATCATCACTTACCACCAGGTGTGATAGCAGTCAAGGGCTAACATGTAGTGAAATAAAAAAATAAAAAAACCTTCATTTTCCACCCATTAACGTCCCACTATCGGACACTCATGTCCTCTTAGCACGGCTAGCATAGCCAGGAGACAAAATTTATGTTCTCTGACAATGGATAAAATTGCCAAAGTACGGTAACAAGGAATAGGGGAAAAGTTTACTCCCGTTTATTATTATATGTAGATATATAATTAATATATTTGTTCGGAGAGTTATTAAAACTGTGGGAGAAGATAAAATTTTGTCCTTTCCCCGGGAAGAAAATTACTTATGTTTTGCAGGTGAAGTCAATAGCACTGATCGCCGTATCAGTGACCACGGCGATCGCGATAAAGATCTTCACGGATGAGCAGTCGGGGCGGAGGGTGGCGATGATCATCATTGCCATAACAGCGGCCATCACTCTGTCAATATCCATTTACGCCATTGTCGCTGTGCTGACGAAGAAGACCCAGCGACTTATGATAGTAAGTATAAAGATTGAAGATATTATAAATTTCACCATACAGATTCTCCTGCTTATCACGGAACACCTAATATAACATGAAATTCCGCAAAGTAACGTCTGCTTTCAATTTAATTTTGACTATTACCTAAGTTTTATAACAAAGCTAGGTATATTTATAATACCTTAAAAACTTTTATTTGGTTTAAATTTTATAATAGTTTACTTTTACTGCTTCTTTGGATCCAAAACAAAGGTTCTTATCTCAACATTTCCAAGTAAAATCAGGGTAAATAACACTTAAAACTTCACCTTGGATATAATATATTCAAGTTCAGTGAAACCGCGGAGTGGGGTAGGTGGTGGCATATCACGCGAGCAAGCGTGTTACCACCACCACCACAATATACCTACCACCACATGAATCTACTTGTACAATCAAAAGTTAACACAAGTCAAACAACTTAAGATATTCGTGGGCTTATGATAACCAATTCCGACACTTATGCTTGTTTTTACAGAACCTAGGCATCGCCTAAATCTTATGCCTAATCATTAAGGGGATGTCTATATAAAAGAAACGTTACACCAACTCTTAGGTTAAAACTATTGGTGAACGGATCTCTTAAGATTAGGCGCTACTTACTCAGGCATGGTCTTGATCGTTAGATACGTCTTTTTATAATTCGCTTACTTGTATACTATTTGCAGTGAGTATATATTTTTCTTTAGACCTTTAGAGATGAGAAGAGAGAGAGAACAATTCAAAAAACATTAATTTATCTTAACTTTCAGTTTATGTATAATAGGTCTATAGCAGAGCCTATGCTCTGCTCTGCTTGCGCGCCGTTACTCTCAATGAGTACACAAAGGGATTGACTCAATATACTCATAACATATAATGCTTTCAGGCTTCAATAGTGCTTCTCGTATTAGCGATAATACAAGCTGTACTCATGGGAATCGCGACAGAATTGACTGACGAAGACGAGGTCAAGCTAAGCCGTGCTCTATCAGACTCCTTCCGATTAGCCCGAGAGGATTCCCCGAGACACGTCAAGCTTTGGAATAATATACAGCATGATGTTAGTACCTATATTATTATAACAAACAAGAACCAAAATTTAGTTCATACGTACTACAACAAATACTAATCTAATTTTATGCTTACACTTTATGAGATAATACGCAGAGTGTAATTCCTTTTTAAACTTCTCAACTCAGTTTTTTCAATAAATAATTCCCCGTACGTTAGACGTTGCGCAAACCTTTGGGTCATTAATTGACGGTTGTTTAAATTTAGCTCGGATAACTCTTTAGCTAAGAAGCGCCTGTTCTTGGGACACCTGACGAGTGAATAAATTTTAGCGACATGACAGATGAGTAGGTCCCTAGATCTCTTAGCCTAATGGCAGTCATTATTGATTTCTTTAGATTTTCTCAAAACTTTTCGGTGCCAGCTGCTAATATTAGTTTGAATGTTGCTTGACCACTATCTGGCATTTTTCCTAAATTGCGGCCACACATTATACCTGTAAGTATTATTCTTAGCAATGTCCAACATAAAACTTCACCGTACAGCATCTTGAGGAGATGTTAACTTTTGACTTTAACTTAGGAAACGTGCTATAAGAAATCTGTATTAATTCTACGTGATAAAGGACGAAAAAAGAGGTATGTATAATTGCGACTCCCAGCATCGAAGGATAGCCAACGTTTTGTTTTTATCAAATAACTCGCTAAACTATTAAGCTCACGGAATGCCATCATAGACAATAGAAAGAATAAGAAATACTTTTTGGACCCTCGATAGTTTAATTCAATAGATTTATAATTTTTTCAGTTATCTTGTTGCGGAGTGTACAGTGCAGATGATTACCGCAACCCGAACGTGCCGGATTTCTTCGCCCCCGACGTCCCCATATCCTGCTGCGCTGGCTACCACCCCGACAGATCCTCGCTCGTGCAGGAGAGAGAGAGAGAATCCTGCAAGGCGAAGAAAGAGTACTTCGATGTCGGATGCAGAGATCCAATCATAGAACTTTATCGAGATACGGCGAGGACTGTGCTTGGTGTGACTGTTGGATTGATTATATTTATGGTGAGACTAGTTGTACTTTTGATCGGCATTCCAGTGCTGTTCTCCGCCCATGAACTACATTTACAACTATACAGAAACGAAAACAAATCTATCCCAAAGGAGCCATATATTTTTCTGGGATGTGCATGTGTATGTGCTATTGCAGACTTCAATCTATCTCTGTCTGTCCGTGCCAAATTTCAACAACATCCGTTCAGACAGAAAATGTATGATTTCCCTTAAAAAAATGTATGTCGGCCAAGATACAGACAGACAGACCGAAACAAGTAAATAACAGTTTTGGCTTCAGTTTCAATTATAGAGTCTCTAATAAAATTATCACAAAACAGTCACGGATGAACTAACCTAAAAAAATCTCATTTGCACCCAAGACCAACAGCTGGGTACGCCCATGCGTTCAGCCGTTCTGATGTGGTTCAGTAACAGACATCGGTCCAAACTTTGTCGCATTTATAATATTAGTAGGTATTTGATTTTTTTAAATCTATGGTAAGAGGATAGCCTTCGCCTATGAAAAGCTATATTTCGTAGGACATTCAAAGACACGTCCAACATAGTGCCGCCCATATGTTTATCAACCTTAGCCTCATTTTATTTTTACTCCACTACGGCCCTTGATTGCAAGCTCACCTGTAACCTTAGTACAAGATTTGCTAGCTTGCAATCGAGGAATCGTTTTCGAGTATGGAAATATTTTAACCTCAGACTAATATGGACTTTATTTTGATTACATTAAAGATTAAATATGCTTTTCTTTAGCTTGGGCTTTTGACAAGTACGTTTGACAAAATTAGAAGTACGGGATTTGCGACTGTAAAACTAGTGACATAAGAACCATTTTACAACGAAAACGACTTCGATTGCGAGCGCGAATATCTTTTACGCTACTTTGTTACAGTCTCAGGTTACAGTGGAAGAAAATAGTTTAGAGAAATACACTCTCTAGGAATAGAGAGCATGGTGGGTCTGAAAGTAGAGCTGATCCCAACAATTGGACATTCAATAGCACCATAATGATGATGATTTAATATGTTATATTTCAGGTGAGTCTCTCTTTAGTGGGTATGATCATTTCAAGGAAATGTAAACCGATAGACGAAGATCCTACTCCTCCGCCAGCATCGAAGTCTAAAGCACCTCCCAAGCCGCCCAAAGTATAACAAAAACGACACCTTTGAAGTGCCTCCGCTTGGAATCCTGCTGAAATAAGTAGGCGTTAAGCAATTTTATTTTCGAAAATAAGTATTTGGTACAAAACTTGTGTTTGTTTTCTAAACGAAAATGGCAAGTTATTTAAAAAAAAAATAAGTTACTAGATTTTGATTAAATAAAATCTAGCTATCCTAAAATAAAAATACAATAAATTTAATCGGTATGTAAGACTGAATTAAAGGTTTTTATAACTAAATGTTAAGACTGAAATAAATAATTTGGCTAATATAGGCATTTCAAAGGTTTATCTCATCTGTATTATCTTATCTGTGTAAGGACTAAAGCTTTGCAGAACTGGATATTTCTAATTGAATAGACTTACATACAGATACGGATCTCAGATGACAGAACAAAGATGATAGATGACAAAATAATGACGATGCGATGTTTGTGTTGTTATTTAATAAAGTGAAGCATATAGTAGGAACCGTAATTTCTACATTAAGTAAACAACTATGAGACGAAGTATATTGTTTTATTTCTATCTATTATCTTTATTTTTCTAAATTAAATACTCTGGATAACTCATGAGTAACACAAGGAAAGCATATTTTTTTATTAAAACACTAACAGAAATATCTACAAAAAAAAATATTACATTTTGTTGGTTTTAAGCGCCATCTATTATTTAATTCGTAAACTTTAATTAATACAGTTTAGCGCCATCTATTTTAACATTTAGTAAACATCAATTAAATACAATTGAGCGCCATCTATTTTGTTACGCAAGTACACAGTGTAAAGCCGGTCACGGTATGTTAGACGGCCGCGTTGTAATTTCATAAGGTTATATAAGATGGCACTAAATCATGAAATGGATAGATTTATAATACAATTATAATAATTATTTGAAACTTATTTAAGGTTGCCATTTTGAATCACTACTCACTTTAAGCCCCTTTACTCTAAATAAATTCGAATGAAAAAGAAAAGCTTGTGTACTTTATTAACATAAGTAATTATAAGCATAAGCATAAACCTGGTACTTTTTTAACGGAACAGTATAAGCATCGATGGTTCAGTGGTAGAATGCCGCGTGGCTCGCCTGCCGCGGGTGGCCCGGGTTCGATTCCCGGTCGATGCAGTGTTATTTTTGGTTTCACCTGAAATATTTTTGCATATTTCGTTGCAACAAAATAAAAAGTGCAGGTATAATTTATTTTACATTCTAATTCTTTTGTATAAGTTAATGGTAAGCTCCTTTTCGCTGAAGTTTAAACCAACACAAAGTTTTAAAGTATAGCTAGTTCGTCTGCATTATCATTGCTATGAACATTCCATCTTATAAGAGGGAGGGTTTTAGATTAGGTATCACCACGCTACTCCGATGCCGGTTGGCGGAATTTAACATATATTATAATGATCACAGTGATAACAACCGGGCCCGGCCGGTTTGACTTGCATGTAAAACATACCACACATTTCTAAATAATGCTTTACTTTGGTACGTCATCGGGTTCCAATTTTTATAGTATAATACTTGAGATAAAAATCGCCTTGTTCGCGTTACTTACAAAGCGTCGGTCGCCTGCGCTTGTCTCGACCACCTACAATAGTCGTAAGAATTTCAATTATGTACATCGTAATTGAAAGGGTCGGCCTCTTTGCAGCGATTACAGCCCGTGGGGTTTTGTTTATATTCTCATTGACAATCTTTAGTAGGTACGTAGGATATCAAAGGAATAATATATACTTCCTAACTTGAAGTTTCTAAGGACGAAGGAGATATTGTAGTAACACGATTTATAGTCATTACCTGTGTATGAAGACAAACAGATAAATAGATCTGAGGGTTTACCATTATACTGTCAATTATCGATGAATCGCTCGAGATAGTATCGATAGTGTCGATTTATCGATATTATCGGCCTGAAGATAGTGTTCAGTCCCTGCTATTTTAATGATTCCTAGAGATTTAAAATGATGGCAGGGATTTAAAATGTAAAGTATAGAATTATTTATTAATTAGCGATGGCGCGCGACTCCTGCCGGTGTAGTTTTTTATTTTTGATGTGAAACATCTATTGGCAGAGGGAAAACCTGTTTTTTGGCGTGGCGACACAGGCTATATGATTGAGTTTTTGTATTTTGTATGTAACAATAAAAATGAATATTAATTTTGTAATAAAACAGTCATTATTAACCGACTTACAAAAAGGAGTGGTTATCCATTTGGTTGTATTTTTTTTTTTTTAATTTGTATAATAAATTTGTGATGCTTTTTTGTCCTTTTTTTATGCATTATGCAATATCTGCAATAACTTACATAAAACAATTTCGATATTGTTTATCTGCCAGGCGTACCGTGACGGCTCACACGTTTTTTTTCGTTGGCTTTACTATCGGATTCAAATTCAAAAATTCTTCATTCATGTCGGCCTATCACAGGCATTTATGACGCGGTTTCTAGGTACAAAAATTACGTTTCCATTATTGTGAAGTGATGGTGATAACTACATTCGTTAACTTAAAATTCAAGCAAGGAAGGTTCCAAACCTTGGTCTATGAAAAGCCCACTGCAAACTTAGCCGGTTTTTTTTGTTATCACAATCTCACATCACAGTCAAATAAATATCTATTTAGATATGAAGTGAAGATCTATTGATACCCAAGCTTTTTTATCGTTCATGTAATCCTTTATAACATCGTTTTTTTTTTTAAATATTAATAGCGGGCAAACGAGCGAGTGGGCAACCTGCAGCGCCAGAGGAGCCACCGATGCGTTGCCGGCTTTTAATGAATTTGTCCGCCCCTTAAATAACCCTAGATTGTATTTTTGAGGAAACACATCAGATGGGAGATTGTTTCACAATTTGCAAGTGCTTGTTAGAAATGATATGGTATTTCGAATAGTAGAAGAATACCAGGCATCCAGATGATGAGGGTGGAATTTTTTTCTATTTCTATTATTACGGGGAACCAGTTAAAACATTTTTGTCGGGTGAGAGGTTTATTCTTTTTGAAGCTATACTTCTTTTCGCGCGTTAGGGAATATGATGAGAGTAAATTTTTACGATGCACGCGCACACCGTCACTAAAAACCGACTCCCTGAAGTTATATATTTCAATAATATAACTTGTAAGGAGCGAAAAGACATAGTTAGTCTTTCTGTTGAACGCACTGTAGAACTATCTTGTGTGGAGCTGGAGCGATTTATAATAGTGTGTGTATATCGTCCCCCCTCAGGTGATTTTAGCCTTTTTGAGGATGTAATGGAAGATGTGCTTAAGCGATTGTCTGTATCCACAAAAAAAGCAATAGTATGCGGGGATTTTAATGTTGATATTTTACTTAGTAATGCAACTACGACTAGGTTGCTAAACTTATTTAAATGTTTTAATTTAAATTATGCTTTTAGTGAACCTACTAGAATCACAGCAACCTCAGCATCGTGTTTAGATAATATTTTTCACAACTGTGATATCTTAGGTAAATCGATAATAACCAACTTAAGATCAGATCATTGTGGCCAACAAATTACTGTTTTGAATAATATAAACAAAGATAAACATATCGTCAAGTGTAGGCCGATAACTAAGAGCAAATTGACGCGATTCAAAGGTGAAATATCATCCAAAATTCCTGCCCTTGTCTTTAAGAACGGTCATCCTGACAGCATTTATGGTACGCTCTTTAATATTATAGAAAATGAATTTAACAAAATATTCAATTTCAAACATATAGATTTCAATAAAAAAATAAAGTTTAGCGATTGGGCAACTATTGGCATATACAAAAGTAGAGATAATTTGTATGAGCTCTATGGTGAAAAACAATATAACCATACTCCAGCTTTCCTACAACACGTAAAAATGTACTCTAAAACGTTTAAGAACGTTTGCTTTCATGCTAAGTCGCTATACTTTAAGGATCAAATCATAAAATCGGATAACAAAGTACAAACAACCTGGAAAATTGTTAATAATGAAACTGGGAAAGCTAAATCTCGCAACGTAAACTTTGAATTAATTATTAATGATAATAAAGTTACCGCTGACAGTGAGGTTGCAAGTACCTTTGAAAACTTTTTTCAGAGTGTTCCTATTTTGTTGACTGATTCACTTAATTCTTCACCTACTGCAGCTCAGAGTTTATTGAGGAACAACGTTAATGAGTGCAACGTTTTATTTAATTTTAAACATATATCTGCATATGATATAATAAAGAATTTTAAGTTGTTGAAACAGAAAAAAACCGGTGATTTATGGGGTATGTCTGTAATGGTAATATCTAACATTATAGACGTTATTGCCCCTTACTTAGCCATACTTTTTAATGAATGTGTTGATAGAGGTACTTTTCCAAATTTAATGAAACATAGTAAACTTATACCTCTATTTAAATCTGGCAATAAAAACGACATTAACAATTACAGACCCATTTCAATCTTACCAGCTCTTAGTAAGGTCTTTGAAAAAATTATATTAAATCAACTTTTGAATCACTTCAATGTAAATAACTTACTACATCCGGAGCAGTACGGTTTTACTAAAGGTCGTAGCACCACGGATGCAGGCGCTAAACTTTTAAAACATGTGTACGATGCCTGGGAACGTTCGCAGAATGCCATTGGTGTTTTTTGTGATCTATCCAAAGCATTCGATTGTGTCGATCATAAAACCTTGCTTCTTAAACTAGCCCATTATGGTATCAAAAACGTTGCACTAAATTTGGTTGCCTCTTATCTCAGTGACAGAACCCAAAGGGTTTGCATAAAAGACATTAAGTCGCAGGGGTCGGCTACGTCAATGGGTGTCCCACAGGGTTCAATCTTGGGTCCCTTTCTATTTTTGGTGTATATAAATGATCTACCACACCATGTCAGTGAAACCTGTGACATTGTACTGTTTGCTGATGATACATCTCTAATTTTTAAAACTGATAGAGGTAGAGACAACTCTGACGATGTAAGCCGTGCTATGTCGCATGTGTCGCACTGGTTTACTGTCAATAATTTACTTTTAAATGCAAAAAAAACTAAGTGTGTGGAATTTATTTTACCAAATGTAAAGAAAGTTAATAAAAATATAATAATAAATGGAGAATCACTAAAAATGGAAGATTCCACAGTTTTTCTGGGCATGACCTTGGATTGTAAGCTTCAGTGGGGTACCCATATAGATACACTAGCAGGTAAACTAAGCTCGGCTGCCTACGCCGTCAGGAAAATTAGACAGATTACTGACGTAGAAACAGCAAGACTTGTTTACTTCGCGTACTTTCATAGTGTGATGTCTTACGGGATCTTATTATGGGGCAAAGCTGCTGATATTGAAACTATATTCATATTGCAGAAAAGAGCTGTACGGTCAATATATAAACTTAAATCACGTGAATCCCTCCGTGAAAAATTTAAAGAAATTGGTATACTTACGGTAGCCTCACAATACATTTATAACAATATAGTATTTGTAAGACAACATATTAGTCTTTATAAACAAAAAGTGGATATAAACAGTCGACTTACAAGAAATGGTCATAAATTAGTGACATCTGCATATCGTCTGCGAAAGGTGCAGAAGTCATTTGTGGGATTGAGTATACGCTTTTATAATATGATTCCTAAGGTAATTTTGGACCTACCAATCCATAAGTTTAAAGAATGTGTTAAAACACATTTATTACAGCGAGGTTATTATACAATTGATGAGTTTCTTAATGACAAGGTTGCTTGGAAGCATCCGGCTCCGCTTTCATCTCTCACAAGATAGAAAAATGAATGTTAAAATATAAAATGTAAATTTTTGATGTTGGAAAAGAGCAACTGCTGAGTTTCTTGCCGGCTTCTTCTCGGTAGAATCTGCCTTCCGAACCGGTGGTAGAGTCACTACACACGGACAGACTTGACGTTTCAAAAGTGCTTGTATTAGGCCTACTTGAAATAAATGAATTTTGAATTTTGAATTTTTTTGAATTTTATAAGGTTTGACACTGTAAACTTTGAATCGTCAAAGTCTGCGGGCGCATTCCGGTGATTCAATTGATTCAATTGTACATAAATCTCAAATTATAATGTTGGTTGTCCGGTAATGAGTCTATTAGTGTTCCAAATGTATTTATGTTTATATTGTCCATTTCTTTAATTATATAGAAATATATATTTTTTGTGATATTTAAATATTAACTTTATTGAAGTTATATTTCTTTTGGCGCGTTAGAGAAAAATGGTGAGAGTAAATTTTTACGATGCGCGTGTTAGGAAATAGGGAATTACAGCACTTTATCTATGATAAACCCGATGATTATATTAAATATATCAACAAATCATAGTTTGTATACTCATTGATAATGTATTGAAAATAGAATAATGGACTTTATTAGACTGTCAAATAAAAGTATAGGATCTATGGCGGGAGACGCGAGTTTGACAAGTTAGATTGGCGGGAAAGAAAAAAAGTTAGGACGGATTTAAAGTAATGAATTGAAAGAAGGAGATTAAGTAAAGTATTGTGGATAGAACGTTACAAATTGGGTTGAGATGATTTATAATGGAAACGATACACTTAACGAAATATTGTTGTGGCGAAACAAGTCGTATGTACTGGAGATGGAGTCGTTAAAAGTTGTTGGTACTATGGTTGTACCTGATGTTGCATCAGATAAGTATATCTCATCCCTTGGTTTATTTAGGTATCATATATGGAGCCCTAGATCAACTTTATACCGACAGTTTATGTAGCAGAGGTTGCTCTATACAAGCGGCTTGTTCCAAAAGTCCTGATGTTATAAGTGATAATAGTAGTTATGTTTGACCTGTCTTAAAATATGTCTTGTATCAAAGGGCCTAGCGTTATTACATATGACGTTGTAATGATGATGTTGTAATTGTGTTTATAAGTTGTTTTAATTGATTGAATAAAAGAGCAACGGTAGAGTTTCTTGCCAGTGGTCTTCTCTGCCGAAGACAGCATTCCGAACTGGTAGTAGAGTCATTTGAAGGTAATAAGTAATATGAATTATAGAGAAGCTTAATATACAGTATTAGAGTCAGTCCAGTTGTTTTATTTCACTCCTTGGGAAGTCAGGTTTATAGAGTACAGACCCACAACACTGCTCTAAATCAGGTTGGTGGGCTTTAATGATGTCTTTTATAAAATGAATACTTTAATATAAGAAACTAGGTATTTAGCTTCAATAATACTGTTAATTAATGAAAGATCTAAGTGCCATCCTGAACATTGTGGGTATTGAAGTGAATAAGTGAATACCTGGGCCTTTCATTGTCTATATTTTTTTAGCACGCGCGTATACCGTTACAATACCGTCATTATAATTTTTCTAAAAAAGGTTTGACAGTTGACTTTCAATAATTCAAACAATACCTTTTTTTCTATTGTTAGTGTCGTTTTTCCTACAAACGTAGACTAAGGCGAAATATTTTTAACTTGTTACGCCAAAGAAGTATATCTTCTAACGCGTGTACACGCACGTTTTTTTTTTGCTGCATTAATAGAATTCTTGACTGTGCACATAAAGATATTTGTTCACCTCTCTTTATGCAAGAGAGTTGTAAAACTTTGCATCGCTGATTGTAACGCATACTTATCTCTCATATCGATGTAATACCCGGGTACCCAGCTATGGTTGCATTATATTATGGTCGTGAAAGCGTAACGTGTTCACATACCGTTCACGTGGCTCTGACGAACATTTAGCTCAGAGTTTTGTGGATACGGTGGTGAGAAGAGTTCTATTCCCACTGGTGAGACAATGCCCAGCGGTGAGATAGCCTGCACAGCTATTATTGGCAGTAGACATAAATGATATCTCGTTATTACATCCCGTGACAAGATAGAGTTATCGTTTCCGTGTGTTTAAAATATATTACAACATTACACATCGCCATCTAGCCCCAAAGTAAGCGTAGCTTGTGTTATGGGTACTAAGATGACAGATTTATATTTTTATGAATAATATAATTAAATACTTATAATCCCAATCCCTATCCCTATCCCTACTAATATTATAAATGTCAATGATAGTTTGTTTATTACGCTTTCACGCAAAATCTACTGAACCGAGCCTCATGAAACTTTGTACACATATTCTTGGAAATGTTAGAAGTAATATAGGATACTTTTTATCCCGACATCAAGCTCGGTTCCTTTGGGAGAGGGGATGAAAGTGTTTGACGATTTTACACCATAAGTCCGACGAATTATAACCGATTTAAATAATTATTTTTGTAAATGTGCCCAAACTGTGGTTGGAGATAGAGGACAGAACTCCTCAGCGAACAGAAGCAAACCCCTCATTTAAGGCTTAGCGATACTGAATTCTATATATTTTTTTTAAACTACAACTTAATTTAATGCCACATCAAAAAACAAAATCAAACGCAGACGGAGTCGCGGGCAACAGCTAGTATACATATAAAGACCCAGACACTGAAAAACATTAATGATCATCGCTCGTACATTTTCCAGTTGCGGGAATCGAACGCACGGCCTTGGACTCAGAAAGCAGGGTCTTTGCCCACTGCCACTCGGTCGTAAAGAAAATACTAGCGGAGTTGTTGGTGACAATTCTTTAATTTGGCTAACTGAAAGGCTTACAAACTTATGACTAGTTGTCTATATAGTTAGCTATATCTACTTACTCTGGTATATTAAATAATAATAAATAAATATACTACTACAATACACACAGCGCCATCTAGCCCCAAAGTAAGCGTAGCTTGTGTTATGGGTACTAAGTTGACTGAGGAATATTTTTATGAATATAATACACATAAATACTTATTATATACACATCACACAAACATTTTTCCAGTTGTGGGAATCGAACCCACCGCCTTGGACGCAGAAAGCAGGGTCGCTGCCCACTGCGCCAACCGGCTGTCATAATTGACGACCTCCTAGACGCCTGAGCATTGTGGTCGCATGTTTTACTTAGCTTAAAGTAAGTTTCCATATTGGCAAGAACTTGTAAGCCTATGTAATAAATAATTATTAACTTAGGATTTAATAGAAAGTGCACAAATCGCCAATAAATCGGTTTGTACAAGGAAACGAAATAGTTGCGAAAAGCCACAAATGCCGGCCGTGCCAAAGGTTTGGTTACAAATGTTACAACATTTACCTAATACTTAGTTACGGTGTAACAACCGACAGCTCGCAACATTATTTATTGTATGTATGAGGTATGAATGCCTTTCTCTAAGAAAAATCTTGTTCGTACGAAGACGGTAGCCCTGAGTGCCAACAGTGGCGTGCATAGAGGGTATGCACAGGGTATGCAGATGATATAAAATAAAAAAAAATCTCCTAAACGAGTTATAAAAGAACTTAACGATAGGCTTTGTAAGAGTTATAAAAAGTACCTAGCCTTAAGTATTCATAACTCGTACCGGAGATTTTCTCTATGAGTGCCAAGTACCAGGTGTGGTAGAGTCACTACAAACATACATACTTGACTTTGAAAATTTTAAACTAAGATTTTCGTGGTTTATCAACATTTCTTAAATATATTTACAGTATACCACGATAATATTTTGGATTTGTCGATATTTCGACCCAGTTGCATGGATCGTGGTCACGACGGTACTGCGTAGGTACGAGATGTCAAGTTGGATGTCACGGGCAGAATCTGACTACCCGCTTTCGTGTTCCGATGCACTATGGAGGGTAGAGGTAAGGAGAGTCATCTTATATGGGAGAAAAGTTGAAAAAGTGTCCAGTTGTATGCGCTAAATAACAGTTCAAAAATCCTCCACAATGGCGCTGGTGGATGCACAGGGTATGGTATGAATGTAGCAATCGTAGATGAATTGAAGTATGCCGAGTTAAAAAATTTAATGTCATTATCCACTAAAGTAGTTAATTATTGAGAATTTCAACAACTTACGTTGTACAAAATATTGTGGTAAATATAACCTTACTTCCTTGTTTATTTTTCAAGCCTACTCTAACAATATTTATATTTGGCGCTTCTTTTAAGAGTTACCTTGATGCAAATGTGGCGCCATCCTAATTTAATACATTTTGACGACACTTTTTCATATACACAGATGATCCTCCTTACCTCTACCCTCCATACGATGCACGCAACTGGGTCGAAATATTGACAAACCAAAAATATTATCGTGGTATGTACCCATTGAACTATATTTAAGAAATACATACTTGAGTTTTCAAAAGTGCTTATAAAGCAGGCCTACATGAAATAAATGAATTAAAAATTTTGTTTTTTTTTTAATTTTATGTTTTAACCTACCTTTTAGGCTGAGAGATACCCTCTGTAAATCGTACAAATATAAAAGGCTGCCAAAGGCAAAAAGTTATGTATCTTCAACACATTAATGTCCGTATTTTATTTATAACCCTATTGTGTTATGACTTGAATGTCGTGTTAGATCTGAAAAAGGTTTTAGAAACTTCCGGCGTTGTGTAAATCATTCGCTCGCGTAAAAGTTAATTATGAATTACATGGTATCGTAGCAGCGCCATCTAGTTTTAATACTGGGGAACCGTTCTTTCACTAGATGGCGCTTTTGCGATATTAAAATTGGCACTCACACTATTATATCGTAAGTTTATTATATGTATTTAATATATATTTATACATAGATATATATGCAAATATATATGTTTATTTATATGCACTACCTACTTCTCTTCTTGAGCTGTGTTTAATATATGTTTTTAAGTACAAAAAATCGCTTTGCGTTGCACCTCTGTACTTCTACGGCGCCACTGGTAGCCGCGGTAACCAGGTTGGGAAGATCTGGTCCAGTGGATTCGTATAGTCAATCGATTAAGAAAAAACCCGCTTGATGCCCATAAGTATGCGTAGCTTGTGTTATAGGTACCGAGATGACTGATGAATATTTTTTGAATAATATGCATAAATACTTATAATATGCATATAAACACCAAGGCACTGAAAATCATACGTGTTCATCACACAAATATATTCCAGTTGTGGGAATCGAACCTACGGCCAGAAAGCAAGGTCGCTGCCCAATAGGCCGTCAAGAAATAAGCAAAGCGGTAAAACTTCCCCGGACGAGCTCTGTCACAATAAGCTCAACTACTACTGCAAGCTTTAACTACTAGTTAGTGGTAGTTACCATTTATTTCTGTTTTTTTAACTGTTTAATATTTTTGGTTTGTATTGGTGTATTTTTAAATCCCTACTAATATTATAAATGACAATGTAAGTTTGTTTGTTACTCTTTCACGCAAAAACTACATAACCGATCCTCATGAAACTTTGCACACATACTCTTGGAAGTGTTAGGAGTAATATAGAATACTTTTTATCCAGACATTAAGCTCGGTTCCTGTGGGAGAGGGGAATGAGTGTTTGACGATTTTACACCATAACGCTGACAAATTATAACCGTTTTAAAAAAATATTTTTGTGTTATAAAGGTTATAATAGGTATTTAAATTTGTCCAAACTGTGGTTGGAGATAGAGGACAAAACTCCTTAGCGATACTGAATACTTAAAATCAAAAAATAAACTACGAAGAAGTCGCGGGCAATAGCTAGTAATTTATATTTTTTTCAGTTGGTGTTTTTATTCATAAAATAACTAAATAAACTCGAAAGAGTAGATTACTAATAGCAATATCTGTCAATCGAAAGCCCCTCGCTTTGTCGTTCACTTGTCCCTATCTAACAACGTTATCAAGGACAACCCTTTACATTGCCAAGCTGAGCCAAGGTCAAGGTTAATGGGCGACCCTTAACAGTGAGGGTGGGAAACGAATTTCCATATTAAAGTTCTTACAAGAATTATATTTTACAGACTACTCGTTTTACTACTTTTTTTTAATTAAAGAAATAATATCACGCACTTTTCGAATACTGCGTGTTGCCAATGATCCGTAAGCCGGATCTGAAAATCCGATATCTGGAAATATATGTTCTGTGAAATAAAAATCACTTAAATCCCGATTGCACCTTTTTAAGCTTACGGAACCTGAGACCTTCCACATACTTATAAAACCACAGCACATACATTATTATGCACGAACAGCAGGAGAGTCTGTATGGTGTAATTTAAAATTTCTTCAATCCTTATACTCACACACAGATCTTCGGCAATGTACCCTCTACGCACGTTTCGCTCCGAAACCGGAGCATCTTCAGGAGATGTTTACTTTAAAATGAATAATTGTTAAGTTGACATATGGATTTCCGGAAAGTAACGCCTGCTTCTATCCAATACAGCACGCTACGCCAGAAATATCGTAATAGAATGCATGACGTGTTCAACTTATTATATCTTGAATATTATGTTTTTCTACTTTCTCTATTTTAGAAGTACCTTATCATTGTTATTTTGGGTATACGTATCTATATTTTTGCTTAAGTAACCATAAGCATCGGTGGTTCAGTGGTAGAATGCTCGCCTGCCACGCGGGCGGCCCGGGTTCGATTCCCGGCCGATGCATTATATTTTTATAGTAAATTTATTTTTTTATTTTTATTTCTCTTTTATTTTGCAGTAAGAGCAAATTATTTTTTTACGAGAAAAGTCTAATCAATCTTTTGACCTCGGTAAAGAAAAAAATACTCTTGAAATCATAATTTTATGAATTGTTCATTATGCTTATATTCTTACTAGCGTACCCAGCCCGCTTCGCCGGGCTATATTTTGCTTTATTTTATTTAAACTATAAACTTACATCATTAAATTTTTAATTTAAGTCTCATAATATATTAAATCTCTTCTCGAGCGGGTGAAGATCATTATCTACACCCATGTACACCCAACAATAGAATATCATCATAGTAAATAAAAGCTGTATTTGACAGTTTGACAGTTCAAAAATAGGAGTGCTCCGATCGTCACCAAACTTTACAAGATTACTCGCCAGGTCAATCCGGAGATTCCCTGAAAGTTTCATTGAAATCGGTCCAGCCGTTTCGGAGCCTATACGGAACATATCCACACACTTTCTCTTTTATATATATAGATAGAAGAAAGATAGATAGATAACAAGAAAAGTTTTTCTACGAATATACACGTAAATTCGATAATGGTACGGAACCCTTCGTGCGACTCCGACTCCAACTTGGCTGATTTTTTCATCATCGATCATGGCATCCTTGTGTAGATAAAACTTCGCCTAGTTAAAGTATATTTGCTGTACAGAGAGTTAAAGTTACGTTGTGGGAGAGGAGTTAACTTTTTTAAGTAATAATTGACGTACCAAGCAGATGGTCACCATCACCATCTCACAGTAAATTTATATTCAGCTATATTTATAGAGCAATTCACACCCCTTTTATCGTTTAAGTAATCCTTAATATTATAATAGGATTTTTCTGTAAGCTTACGTTTTATACATAAAAAGTCGCGTGCAATCTAGGCAAATATTTAAAAAGTATGAAACAATAAAATATTTCCAAATATTTCCTATCTACACGCCATGTTGTATGGTTTACACAGATGCCGTATCGAGTTGATAGATCAGCACGGCTATGCGAGAACAAACGCCCACGGAAAATAATGCGATCCACTGGGAACAATAGCTGGTATCTTTTGTTGGCACAGATGCATTTTAGAATTTAGATTGTTTCAATACAGAGGTCGTTTACTCTTGGACCATTTACGTTTTGGTTTTAGTTTTGATATTAGTAGACGTCAGACAGTCTGAATTGTATGGTCAGAGAGTTTGAGGTTTGGCGTAAGTCAGTCTGGCATCTGTCGTGAGACAGTCTTTCGTCTGTCGTTAGTTTGTCTGCAGTCTGTTGTCATTCAGTCTGTGGTCAGTAATCGGTTAGTCTGGCATCAGTCGTCAGACAATCCGTCGTGTACCGTCAGTCAGTATGTCGTCTATCATCAGACAGTTTTCGTCAGTCGTCATTCATAGAGGTTTTGTGACAAAGCTTGTCCGGGGTACCTCAATCGCCAGGCTTATTTCTGCTGGTTAGCAGCATTATTGTGTTCCAGTCTGATGGATGTGGTTACTAACGGACGGAGAACGTGGGAAACAGCTAATATATATACTCGTATATATATATATATGTACATGTATATATATAAATATATATATATACATGTCAACAGAAGTCCATCGTATATCGTCAGTCAGTATGTCGTCTAACATCGTCAGAAAGACTGTCATTTGTCGTAAGTCAGTCTGGCATCTGTCGTGAGACAGTTCTCGTCAGTCGTCATTCATAGAGGTTTTGTGACAAAGCTCGTCCGGGGTAGCTCGACCGCCAGGATTATTTCTGCTGGTTAGCAGCATTATTGTGTTCTGATGGACGTGGTTGCTGATATTATTATAGGCACATGAGGCTTTACACCTGTGCCTCAGATTGATGGGCACAGGGCCAGCACTTTACAGGACATGCCCCTTTCGAAGCAGTTTCCCACTTCTAATCAGCAGAGTAATTTGCTGGGCCCGACAATAGAAGAGCACAACAATGCCGTTGGCGGCAGGAAGAAACATGGCGGTCCAACTTGCTGCAGTGTTGTTCTGTTTATATGCGACGGTTTTTAAGTCTAAGTCGGTTTAAGTCGGTAATTTTTTATATCGTCTCAAAATTCATAAATTCAAAATTCACTTATCTTAAGTAGGCCTAGTTTATAAGTCTTTGAAACGTCAAGTCAGAATGTTTGCAGTGAGTCTACCATCGGTTCGGAAGGCAGATTCTATCGAGAAAAGCCGGTAAGAAAGTCAGCAGATTGCTCTTTCCGAACATCATTTTATTGTTTAACAATCTTAAGAGGTTTTCTGTTTTGTGAGAGATTAGAGCGGAGGGGGCTGCTTCCAAGCAGCCGTGTCGTTAAGGAGTTTACGATAAGGAAAAATGAGCCATAATGCTATTCAAAGCTAACAATAAAATTTATTGCGGCACGATTTTCAGTTTTTCAAAAACGCTGGTTTGGGATAAGTTACTGCAATAGCGTCACAAGTCATTTTTTTTGACTTAAAAACTATTTTTGAATGTATAAGGAATGTCCACCAACCCGCACTAGGCCAGCGTGTCGGACTACGGCCTTAACCCCTAATCATTGTGGGAAGAGACCCGATGAGGAATGATCTAAAAATGTTTCAAGTACGATACGATCTTCCCTAGTAATGAAGTACTTTCTAACAATATCAATAGCACGTTCACAGTATAGTGACGTCACAAAACCGTAAATAGAGATTCAAAAAATCTATATCGTTCCTGTTCACGTGACATTGGCATTGGATTTTTATTGGAAATTTATACTTTATTTCCTCATTTTGTGAAATGAAATAATGAAAAATAATAGTCTTGAACGATTACATCTCCACAAGCTTTATTTTTATACGTCCAAATAGTCTATTATTAACATTGAAAACATATTAAATAAGGCCTACTTTCCTTCAGTCAGTCAGTTCAGTCTTTGTATGCAAGGTATACACTAGAAACAAAAATAACTAGAGCGATAACTGTGAGACAATATCCCATGCTCTAGTGCCAATGACTTGCTACTAGGGACAGCTGCGTACATTTAAATTTTATCGCTAATTAATTCAGCACCTAGGCAATTATGTGGCCCGGGGAATTTTAATAATGAAAATTTTATTATAATTCGTTGAATGATATTTATTATAAGTTACATTTATTTTTGGTATAGCTATTGTTTAATAAATACATCTAAAAAATACTCCGATATTTTAAAGGTTTGCTTAACGTATATAAATATCTATTATATATAATTCTAGTGTCACGATTTTCGTCCGGGATGAGCTCCGAAACTACTGAACCGATTATATTTTTTTTGTGTCTTTGGTTTCAACTTAAGATATTAGTTAGTTTATATCTCAATATATAATTACTATATTATTTTATTACGAATTATTTGTTTATTATCTTGCAAAGAGTTATAATTATCTGTTAGTTTTATAAGATTCTAACAGATGGCGGTATAAGTGAGTTAGTTAGATAACAAGCTATCAATTAACTAGATTTTTGACATAGAGTTATTTCAAAGATCGGAGAGTTTAGAGAGATACAGGATTTGTAATAGACGCGGACGGAGAACGTGGGCAACAGCTAATAAATATATATATATATATATATATGTACCATCGTATATCGTCAGTCAGTATGTCGTCTAACATCGTCAGAAAGTCTGTCATTTGTCGTAAGTCAGTCTGGCATCTATCGTGAGACAGTCTTTCGTCTGTCGTTAGTTTGTCTGCAGTCTGTTGTCATTCAATCTGTGGTCAGTCATCGGTTAGTCTGGCATCAGTCGCCAGACAATCCGTCGTCTATCGTCAGTCAGTATGTCGTCTGTCATCATACAGTCTTTCGTCTGTGGTCATTCAGACAGACAGCAGGAGCGTCAATAAAAATGTTAACTTTCGATGCGTGCGGTTCGTAAACGGTTAAAGTATTTCGTCTGTCTTTCTTTGCAGACAGGCGTCTGACGTCTGTCGTCGATCGTTGGTGAGTCTGTGGTCAGTTTTGCAAAGTGCTGCTCTGAGTCCATCAAACTAAGGCGTAGGTGTTAAAAGTATGTAGGTGTTGTAATTATACTGGCAATCCCGCCTTTCGGACCGGAATACGGTAATACTGTTTGGCGACAGCATTGCTGCAGAAATAAGGATGGCAGTGGTACTTCCCTCGGACTAGCTCTGTGACAAAAAGCTCTACTACTTAATAAATTGGTGTAAGAAATATAATACTATTTAACATTCTAAGAAGCCATAAAGGTAAAACAAAATAACAAGACACATCAATGTAATGAAGGGTCAGTGAAAATAAACACAACTTTCTTCTTTTAGTATTTTAATCATAATTTTTCCTTTTTCTTCTTAATATTACACACTTTATGTATTCGTCTTTCCACCTTCCCATCCACTACCCGACTGCCCCGTCATCAACGTCGATGTCTTTTTTGTCGGTCCAATCAATTTATGTGGGATGACGGTGATTTAAAATCCGTATTTAACCGAACCTAACAGTAATGTTGGAAATGGATTCCGGGGTTATTCGATTACTGATAACGATATCCGTATAAAAATCCGACTTTCAGTTAAACAAAATCTATTTAACTGGACGTTGACATATTTACGCACGTAACCACCGGGTGCGCATCGTTAAATAACTATGATGGAATTTTAATATTTAACTACCCGACTGTGATAGGATTTTACATATATGTGACAACTGTTATCGGTTTTTTAAAAATCCCGCAGGAAACTTAGTTGTAGCTCAGCTTTTTGTGACGAAGGTCGTCTGGTGAAGTACTGGCACGTGTCGTGCAAATAGCAAAACGGCCATAAAAGGCCGTTTGTCCTCGACTCCCAACAGACTATATATATATGTATGTTAAAATTAATCAAAATCATTAAAAATATTAACTATTAGCGGACAACCCCGATTTCAGCGTATGCATCAATTTTAAAAAAGAGACATAATTCGCTGTCTGAAACTTTTTTTAGTACTTTTAAAGAGGTTGTTCCTCTCGTCATACATTATTATAGCGTAACTTAGTTTGGCCAGACTTACTGAAGATAGAAGACTGTCTGACGACAAAAGGCAGAATGGGCGATGACAGACTACATACTGACTGACGATAGACCACGAATTATCTGACGACTGATGCCAGACTAACTGACGGCTGACCACAGACTGAGTGACAACAGACTAAGGACATACGAAAGTCACACTGACTTACGACAAATAATAGAATTACTGACGGCAGAACACAGATTGACTGCTTCCAGACGACAAACTGACTGACGACAGATGACAGACTGTCTTTCGACAGAAGCCAGTCCAACCCACGACTGTCAAAAATACTACTGTCGGATGACAGACGATACATTGAGTGACGCTACATACCAATATGTCCGTTGTAATTGCGTGATAGTAGTGTTAAAACTTAAATTGACAGAACTTTTCATATGATTTTAGCATGAAATAACGCTGCATAGTTATAAAATTCTAACGATGATTCAGCACCTTTATGCCTTCTATTTTTATAAACATATAGATTTGGCGTCCGGTTGGTGCACTAGGCAGACCCACAGCCTTGCTCTCAGAGTCGCAGGCTGTGGGTTTTATTCCCACAAGTGAAAATTGTTTTTTTGATGAACATGAATGTTTTTGAGTTTCTGGGTGTTTATTATATCATTCATAAAAATATTTATCAGAGATCATAGTACCCTTAACACAAGCTACGCTTTCTAGTTGGCGATGTGTGTTTTGTGAACAAAAAAAATCACATCTTACAATCCCTGGCAATGCTTAGGGTGACCCGGGACTAACCTGATCTCTTGATCAGTAGTAGAACATGCGATGAGGCAGTTAGTTTCACTAATCGAATTAAAAAAATTCTGAATTAATTTTTTTAGGAAGGCAATCTTGCGAAACGTCAAGTCTGTCTGTTTGTAGACTACTCTTAACTCTACCAACAGATGCAAAGCATATTGTTAAGAGAAGAAGCCGACAAAAAACTCAGCAGTTGCTTTTTTCCAAAATCAAAAATGTATTACTCAACATTAGTTATTCTATCTTGTAAGAGATGAATGAAACTGTTGACAAGGGTGGCATTAAGAAATCCATCAAATTCATAGTAGCCTCGGAGTAATGTATGTTAAAATTAGTTTTTACTAATAGGTATATCAAAGTTAGTAACTCCCAAGACAAAATCAACCTTCACAACGCCTTTGGTCAGAATAAACTAGTCTTTAATCCGTTTTTATCTGTGTAGTACAGAGAGTTACATTAAAATACTTATCCAAAAGTCAGAACGTGTTGCAAAAAAAATGCATTAAAATTAATTGTTTGCGACCTATAATAATAAATAATAAATATACTACGACAATACACCCATCGCCACCAGCTCCAAAGTAAGCGTAGCTCGTGTTATGGATACTAAGATTACTATATATACATAAAAACTTATGATATACATGTAAACACCCAGACACTGAGCCGAACCCACATAAGTAAAATTAAGTTATCATTTATAATTAAAAAATCTTATTAAACTGGTTGTTTACGATTCTTTCAGTTAACTGAATAAGAAATTTCTGTAGCGTATAAATTGCAAGTTTTCTATGGGCACAAAAAGCGTACCCTCTACAACTTCATTAACATAAAATATCAAGTAATAAGCTCATGAATAATGGCAAGAGAGTCTTCATTCTAAGTTATACTTACGACCTGAAAAGTACGCAAATTAATGCCTTGCGCGATGTTCGCTAAGCGACGATTTTTAGTTTTTCGTAAATATTCAAGGTCATCAATAGATGGCGCTAAAGATTACCCCAAAATGGCGCCAAACCAACAGCTGATCGGCTGCCTCATCCGTTTCCGAACACCTGAAGACCAACGCCCAACTGATCGACCAACAGATCGACAGATTGCATGTAAAACTCTAGGAAAACAGTCGATTAAGTATACAACTCGATTAGATACCAGATTCAGTCCACCCGCGACGCTGGAGTAAGGCGTACGTGTACAATCAAACGATTAAAATGCATTTGTAAATCGATTACGAACAATTGATCGATAACAAATTAATTAATGTTTATTGAATGATTAGTTTGAGGTGATTATTCTGTGGGTGAAGTTTAAGGCTTCATCGGAGATAAACATAGGTTTCAGTCTTACAATGTTATCGATTATAATAACATCGATATAGGGAGGTTTTGTCTAGGTCACTGGGATATTTTCGCGTGACCTAAAGTGCGAAAATGATAATAGTTTAATATAGTAGATAAGATAAAGGTGCAATTATTTGTTGTGATCTGTTTCTTTAGGAGTCAATGACATAGATGTTTAGGTATTTGGTGTTAGTAAACTAGATATTGCGTTTTGAGTGGGTGTTAATGTGAAGTGGTTTGTTTTGGGATCTCGGTTTTGTAATATCGCCAGCATGTTTGGAGTTCTGATGAAGAAATGGAAACCCAAAAGGTATGGCTTTCTGTTAGCGCAATATAGATAACTAGCTTAAAATAATATTAAATATTTATCAACATGTAGAGTCGACCTTCACCATGTTAGTTGCGTGTTCGGAAAGTGGCGTTGGACAACCCCGTGCGCGAGCTCTGGAGAGCACGTTAAGCCATCAATCACGGTTTTTGTCAGTAGTATAAACTAAACTGAATAGTTAAAGCCCACCGACCAGCATTGCTGCAGCTTTGTGGGACTAAGTTCTAAATCTCTCTGCAATGAAATATGCCCAGCAGTGGGACTTTAATGATGAGGATGTGATTTAACCTTGATAGTTTAAAATATAAAAAAATACCAAGGTAATACCTATGTATTTTACATTCAAAAAAAATAGGTGTACCTGGATAAGATGTAAAGTACTTACTAGGGAATTTAGTTAAAATTTTAAGCTATACAAATAAAAACCATGGCTTCTCTCGCTCTAGGGTTTATTCAAACGACAGGTTCAGACACCCTAAAAAGCCTAAACACCCTAAACCCGTACAACCCGTTCCTTCGTTTTCCTAACGTCAAAGGTTGTCTGGAAGAGATCGCTTTAGTGATAAGACCGCCTTTGCACGCTCTATTTTATTTTCTAAGTTTCTTCTGTATTTGTGTTTAATTTGCATAAAATGTGTGTGTGCAATAAAGTCTTCAAACAAACAAAAACAGCGGTTATCTTTGAGATACCACAAGGTCCAGAGATATTATAAAAGTTTGCAAGACGTTTATCATTCAACTTATTTCCGGCCAACTACAGGGCAAAGTTTTCCCAGAAAGAGAAGGGTTAAGACTGTAGTCCACCACGCTGGCATAGTGCGGATTGGTGGACTTCACACGCTTTTATGAACATTCTAGAGGCATGTGCAATGAGAAGGATAGAGGCTATACTCACCACGCTGCTACTATGCGGCTTTGCGGGCAGGTACCTACCGTATATGAAATTGTCCCAGAAAATAATGTGTGGGATTAGAGGCTATTATTGTTGGGCCATTACTGGACAGGTGATCGGGGATTAACCGCAATTGTTCGAAGCAGTTCTTCCCAAAGTGTTCCACGTGGACACCTACGGGACCGTGAGAGCCTTAACGGGGTCTACGTTGACGTGAAATAAAAATGATGGTTCACAAGTTATTATTAGGACAATGTATCCGCTTTATCAAAACTAGATGCAAGATAAAAGAACGGTTGTGCTAAGAAAAAAAAGTTAGTTTTTTTTAATATTGGGTATATAACCCGCAGATTAAAAAAATATTGAATCAATTCTTTGGTGATTTTTTACAGGCTGTATTATATCTATATTTAAACTTCAATAAAAGCATTCTGAAGCTTCTAATTTTCAGATTTTTAGCATTTTTTATCCATCATCGCTTTCGTATACACTACGTGTAAATGAAAACAAAAAATTATACTTCATAGTTTTTAGAAATAATAATAATAATAATAATAAACTTTATTCAGCTTCCACACATAAGTAAACTAATGAAAACTAATTAGTAATTACATTAAAAATAATTATACACTATTTTATAAACTAAATGCCTTATCGAAAGGTGCTTCAGCTGAAAAGGCTGCTACCAGAGCATGCTGCTGCAGTATTTGACGCTGCTGCGCTGATTTTCAGGTATAGCCTTGATTGGCGTCACGGCTTTGCCGGGAAAAGTTTAAAAAGAAGCGAAGTGAACTTGACAAGGAGAGGGAGTATACGGAAAAATAAAGTAAAATAATATATATAAAATTATCAAACGATACAATAGAACCACCACCACATAAAAAGAAATACATTATGTACTGTCTCTGAAACTTATCTAAGAAACTGAAACACTATTGTTTTTGAGTTAACCACTGCCATAGTTTTTTAACTCAAAGAAATTAGATACAATCCTAACATAACATGCAAAATTAAAATCAAGACTCCGGTCATTTTATTAGGTACGCGACGCGTAGCTACGTACTATGCGCGTGTCGGTTTTTTATCTTCAAAAGGGTTGTCATAAGTAAACACTTACTTGAATAAAGATATTTTTGACTTTTGACTTCTTGCGTCAGAGTTTAGTATTTGGGAAAACGGGAGAAATATACCTAGCATGAAGGGGGCATGTATGTAGTATGTAGGGGCCACCACATTTATAACGTTGTCTACGAGAATAACAAGTTTGGGAATCTCTGGTTTAAAGTATGTAGAGAAGTTTAAGTAGGTCTGTTATCACCTGCTGAGTCCGTTACAGCTGTTTAATGTCTATGGCTGTATCAATAGGGCGATGGGTAACACCTGCTCTCTTTATCTAATTGTAACATGGCCTTTACACAGAATTAAGAACATCTAGAAACCGTGTACAAGACTAATACTGAAGCATCGAAACCCACTCCACTTTAGTAGTAGGAGGTGTCTCTTAAAAATTTCAAATTTGTATAAAACGTAAGCTTATAGAAAATTCTATTATAGTATAAAGGACTACGTAATCGATAGAAAGCTTGGGTGTGAATTATTGCTCTAACCAGGTTGCTCTTCTAATAATTTTAAATGACAATGTAAGATGGTGATAACAAAAAAAAACACCCGGCTAAGTTTGTTGTGGGCTTCTTCTTTGACCAGGACGCGTTTGGAACCCTCGTAGCTTTAGTTTTATGTTTACGAATATGGTTACCGCCATCATCTTACTACCGTGTCATTCTCATGTAATGTACGCATCAAAAGTGCCACCTATGGGCCTACTTGAATAAAGATATTTTTGACTTTGACTTAGTGCTTCTCGAACAGGCGGCTAGTCACTTTATACCATAATGTTCGGAACATTGCAGAGGATACATTGCCGAAGATCTGTATGGTGTGGAGTATAAGGATTAAAGAAATTATAAATTACACCACACAGGTTCTCCTGCTTTTCGCGGAGTGTAGAAAATTAAGCTTAATTTTCTTACAATTCAGGTGGCTGTAAAAACACTGGCAACCACACCCTTCAGTGTGTTCCGCAAGACATACAGGCGGCAGAATTACGCATATGAAAAACGACTAAAACATCGGGAGGCATCTTTGCATCGCTCGAGTCCATGTAGGACTGCCGTGCATCGATAATGTAGTCGTATTTATATCAAAATACCCACCAACTCAATATCATCAACATAAATATCTGGCAAATATGAATTTATAGTTATCAAAAGTTTAATTATTTACGCTTTACCGAACGAGCAGCACCGTCGACAAAAGCTCTAGTAATACTAAACTACTACTATCTGTGATATACAGACAGAAAGACGGATAGCATTGGGACAGCCGGTTGGCGCAGTCGGCAGCGACCCTGTTTTCTGCGTCAAAGGCCCACAACTGGAAAAAAATGTTTGTGTGATAAACATGAAACATCTTTATATAACAAGTCTTGAAGAACGTGGGGATAGGACTTTGAATAAGACTATTTTCCACTTTTTACATTTGACATATAATCGAGCAGAGTTTTTCCCTACAACTACTTGATACAGAATTAATGCTTGAGAAGGTAATGCTTCTACTTTTACACGGCTCAGGTACCGTTTACAATGTTGACAACAAAACGAACCAATAATAATATTTTGCGATATTAGTTTCCGGTAATTTATTACACAAAATATATTGTTATTATTCTATTTGGAAAACATTAATATTACACAAGTATTATTAAGAATTATATAAAGCAAAATAGAACTATTAAAGCAATTCTATATTAATTAATCTTGTAGTGACGTCACAACATGTTTATGGCGTAGCGTAGGTATCAGCCAGGGGGAGCAACCGCTACACAAGTATTTATGTGTAGTATATTCTTTAAAAAATATTCATCAGCTATCTTAGTACCCATAACACAAGCTACGCTTACTTTGGTTCTAGATGGCGATTTGCGTATTGACGTAGTAAATTTATTTACGTCACGTCACGTTTTGCCCTATGGACCCCTAAATAGGAGGAGTTGGTTTCTCTTAAATGCATCGAGCTATTAAACAGGTTGGTGCCATATGTTTCCACACCTGCTTCTAAAATATGTAGGTGCCTTCTGCTACGATTCCGTTACGAATTATAAATATATATTATTTAGAAAATATGGACGAGACAAAATATCTTTTATCGTTAAGCTGACGGTTCCGCTTAGAGTCTTTAACATGGCATAACAACAGTTGAAGCCCACCCACCCGCATTGAAGCAGAATAGTGGGTTTGCTCTAGAACCCTATTGGCTATGAGAGATGGGGCTTGTACCCAGCTGTGGGACTTTAATAAAAGATGAGTGGGTTAGTGGGCTAGCTAGGAAAATTTACCTATTTTTAAAACCGGACCTAGTGATCCGTAGTTCAAAAAAAAAAAAAAAAATACCAGTTGATGCCCGTGACTTCGTCTGCTTTTGATTTTGTTTTTGGAATTAAATTAAATTGAATTGAATGCCACATGGCATTCAATTTAATTGTAGTTCTTAAAAAAGATTTAAGTATTCAGTATCGCTAAGCCTTTAATGAGGGGTTTGCTGCTGTCCGCTGAGGAGTTCTGTCCTCTACCTCTAACCACATTTATCAGATCTACACAAAGTTTGGGCAAAATTAAACACACATTATAACCTCTATAGTACAAAAATAATTATTTAAATCGGTTATAATTTGTTGAGTTATGGTGTAAAATTGTCAAACACTTTAGCCCGTCTCCCAAAGGAACCGAGCTTAATGTCGGGATAAAAAGTATTCTATATTACTTGGAACACTTCCAAGAATATGTGTACAAAGTTTCATGAGGATCGGTTTAGCAGTTTTTGCGAGAAAGCGTAACAAACAAACTTACATTGATATTTATAATATTAGTAGGGATAGGGATAGGGATAGGGATGTATATATATATATATATATATATATATTCTTATGTATAAGTCATATAACACAAAACTCATTGCAATTTCAGTCAAGTCAGTGTTGAGTTGATATGGTTTGTGAAGGCTATTACCATCATCAAACCATTAAAGGCCTACTGCATCACACGGGTCTCCTTCTCTTCCCTTCTTACCCTGAGACCCTTCTTATTCTGAGATAAGAAGTCCTATCATTCTTCTTTTAGTGGCAGAAATCGTCCGGGAAAGTATCATCATGCTTATTTCTGCCGCTAAACCATATTGTCGCTATGCAGTATTCTAGTTGTAGTACTACACTACTACAGTACTACTTTCTGCCGGTGTAGTCACAGTCAAATGATTAACTTATAATATTAAGATAAACACCCAGAAACCGAAAAACATTCTCCAGTTGAGGGAATCGAACCCACAGCCTTGGACTCAGAAAGCAGCGCCGCTACCCACTGCGCCGATCGGCCGCCAATCGGTGCAAATCGTTAATATTATTCGTCAATATTTCTGCAAACCCTTCTTATTCTCCTGCGCCGTAGATTCATTTCATTGGTAGACTTCACACGCCTATGAGAATTATGGTGAACTCCAGGCATTCAGGTTTCCTCACGATGTTTTCATACACCGATAAACTTTGTGATATAATCATATCAATATTGCTTAATACGCACAAACACTGCAACGTCACAGGTAAGGACCCGGGAAACGAACTCGGTCTCTTCGGAAGGGTGTCCGAAGTCTTCCCACAAGGATATCACCATAACACGTAATAAGCATGGAAGCACATAATAGTAAAAAGTAGTAACAAAGCTTTTTGTGACAGAGCTCGTCCGGGGTACTATCGCGATGTTTATTTCTGCCGCTAAGCGGTAATTTTGCAATGCTGTGTTCCGTGTATGCAGCGCGTAGTTGCCGGTGTAATTGACAAACTTTGCCTTAACACCTACGCGTCAAATTGATAGACACGATATATGAAGTGTTGCTGTTTATAGGCAACGGTTTTCCGATTACCATGAGGTGTGTCATCTCCTTGGTCTGTCAATTATTACTATAGAAACCCCTCTTTTTCTGACAGGTCACAGTAATAAAATTATTTACGTAGTGATGTTAAATTTCATAAAATAACTGTTTATTACATTGGAAGAAAGAAAGAAAGAAAGAAAAAACTTTTATTTGGATACAGACACTAGAATTAAAATAAAACTTATAGTCTACACAACAATTATAGGAACGGTGTGAACCCAAAATGGTCTTCACTCAGAATGTTTGCAGTGCCTGTTAAAGACACTGCGCTGGCACTGACAGAGCGACGCTTAAACACTATAGATATGCTATAAAATAATATAATTTAAAAGTATTATATAATAAAAAAAAAAAATGTGTAATAATAAAACTAATATAATATATTAAACCGATAAAAAAATAAAAAACAATACACACACGCCTACCTACCTACGGTACCTTTGTTCAAATGTTTTGTTTTTGCAAAAGATATTCTCTTAATTTCTTTTTAAAAGAGAGTTTAGACATTGGCATACCAATCCGCACTGATCCAGCGTGGTGGACTACGGCCTATACCTTTCCCAATGTGGGAGGGAACATGCGCCGTTAACAGTTCGATATGATGATTACATTGATGTAAACGGAAATAAAAACTCATATATCAGGGATATTTGTCGATGCAAAACTTAAATGTAAATAGGCAATTCTTATAACACGGAATGTTGATATTATATTTCTACTTAGGTTCCTTTTTTGCTACCTTTCGTTGATTCAGCTAATGTTATCCGATTTCAAAAAATGCTGATGCACATTGCTTATATTAACACAGATCGTATGACCTAGATCAGGTTTCATTAAGGCTGCGCTATCCGCACCTATTTTTAACGGTTGGCACCCGAGAATGTAGCAAGCTTTGAAGCTTTACGAGAAGTAGAGCTATACGACTTAAGAAAGTCAAAGGACTTAGTAGCAGTTTAGCTTTTTGTGACAAAGTTAAACTGCTTAGACTTACTGGAGAGTTAACATCTACGCCTCGGGTTAATACGAGTAGATGCAATCGAAGTGTTGTTTTGTTTATAGGCGATCTATGTAACTATGAAAAATCGGGGAGGACCTAATTCTATTAATAATGTATGAATACTGTTTTTGTTTTTTAATTAAATTAAATTAATTCTTTGTCCTGTAAAATTTTCCATCTACACTATTTAAGAATTGGTTACACAAATTTAAATTACTTGTACCTGTGTTCATTTTTATTTATTTCTGTTTTGTTCTTGTGTGCAATAAAGTATTTTTGATTGATTGATTGATTGATTGATTCATTAAGTTAGTTTTACCTCCATGTGGCCTATCCATGGGACGCCATGTTTAATTTAAAAGTACTTACCTATTTCTAAAGGACGTTTTAGCGATACAGTTTTTTTGAATTGTGGGAGGGCTTTGCCGTGTTTCGGTTGAATATTTAATACTTGGAGAAACTTGTAATAACTGGGACTAGCTTTAAATAACATTTGGAGTTATACCATAGTCCTTTGAATGGAGCATAGACAGTCGCTGTCTATAACTGTCTTTTCACATATTGTACCGAGTGATGACTCAAATATTTATTGTCCTAGCCTTAACTGAGTTACGTATCAATTTATCTTATCATTATGCAGATAAATCGATATGTAGCTCATATAATACAGAGATACTATTTAATAACATAATTTTTTATTCCTGCCAAAGATTTTGATGATTGAAATATCGTTATTTTAGTAAAACTTAAGGAATCTTAAAGCATCTCAATATACTTTATAAAAAACTAAAAAGTGTATGGTTTCATGCATTTATCTCTGATTATAAGAAATATTTTCGGACTTACCATGTCGAGTCCATTAATAAAGACATGTTATACTAGTACCGTATTATTTAAGTAGACTTTATTATAAGTTAAAAGTTATAACCTACTTCCGTAGTTCAAAACACAGATTTTTCGTTCTTGTGTACGTTTGTCTATATAATAGAAAAGAAAAGCATGATTTGTTTTTTTAATTTACTCCTAGGAGCTGCCGGAAAGCGTACTCTTAATTATAAGTATTGTTACAGACACGTCGTTATTATTTACACTCAAAGTTAACGGGACTTAGGGTCTGTCTTATCTAGTCCCACTTCTTAGAATATAGTGTGAGTGTGTGACACAAAGTAGCTTTATCAATCAGAATTAGCTATTTTACTAGGCACGTTTTAAGGATATTCATATTTTTGAATATACTTAGAAAAGATGTGGTTTTTTTAAACTACTATTTTAATGCTATTACGAGTAAAAACTTATCTAGCTCGAGAAGTATGTAATTGCATGAAAGAAAGGACTTCGTAAAATTCGAATTTTACTTACTTTTTAAACCACCGTTGGAAATTGTTCCAGCACCAAAAGTTGTCTATGGTACCTAATCTCCGTCCTCTCAGCTATATCTGAGACTGGACAAGCTATATGTCTCTATTTAGAAACAATAAAAACCTGTATTATTCTTCTGTATAAGTATTTATTTTGTCTAACGTCATTTTTATCTACCCACTATTGTCACTCTGTCCAGTTCTCTCTATATCAACTCATAACATGGAAAGGGTTTCCTCCCACAATGAGAAAGGGTTAAGACCGTAGTCCACCACGCTGGGTCAGTGCGGATTGGTGGACTCCACACACTATGAGAACATTAGGAAGAACTCTCAGGCATGCAGGTTTCCTCACAATGTTTTTTCCTTTTCCGTCGAAGCAAGTGATTTTTAATTGCTAAAAAAAACGCACGTTCTATATTTTTTATATAAATGACTGTTATATTATTATTAAAATACTTTAGTGAAGTACCTTTTCATAAAGCCATTTAATTTAGGATTATTCGCGAGTTTAAAAAATTTAAGGACTCCTAATCCTAAACCTTAACGAAACAGTAATTTTTAGAGATGCACTCAACTGAAAAGTTATTTTTAAAAACTACACGCGACATTTTAAAAATTAGAATTTTAAAAAATATGTAAAAACACCTTAATTGAATGCCAAATATCTCCCTAATAAACTCTTCCTATGGGATGCTTTAAAACAAAAATAAACGCGGACGAAATCGTAGGCATCAACTAGTAATATACAATTTGCTTCTTCAATAACCGCTAACAATCCACTGTTGGATTAAAGGCCTCTTGCAACGAGAGGGTTTGCCCATAATCACCGGCAGACGGGTTGGTAACCGCAGTATATGGTAGTAGTAGGACAGAGGACGAGCTCGTCGGCCTTAGTCGCCTCGTACGACGCCCGCGGGAAGACTACGGGTGATGAGCGCCAACAACTGTTCTGATCTGCTGTGGCCTCCAGAAGTAACTTTTTACTTCCCAAACGTAAAGTAGTAGGCCACGCAGTTACATAAAAAAATATTAAGTTTTTACGAGTGAAATTGTAATAAAACCCCATAATTTATAATTAGTCTAAAACCATAACCTATTCGTGCCGTAAAACAAAGGTGGGAAAATCCTAATTAGACGTTACTAGAAAGTTCTAACTCTAAAATAGTTCCTTTAGAATAACTATTCTTGTATTGTCGCGTGAGGGAAATACTTTAGGTACAAAGAAAATGAACTTTGGTTCATTTAATAAAGTAAAGTAATTTTTTTTATGTGTAAGTTATGAAGTAAATTATAAATTAGTGCAGACTATTAAACCCGATTTCACTAATGAAGAAAAAGGCAATGCTTAGTAAGTGACGCTTATAATCAAAGAAGATTCCTAGGCATACATTTACGAGTACCTTTCACCAATTGATTTTTACTTTGCGACTAAAATAACTAAACTATATAAACTTGTCTATGATTCTCGCCACAAGGCGTGGTATTTTGTAATGTATTATCATATTTTTCTTTTGTCATAATGGATTTAAGGTTATTAAAAAAAAAACAAAAATGAACCGGTGGATAGCACAGTGGGTAGGACTTGGACTTGACTTTCTGGGTGCTGAGTTCGCCTCCACCTCTTATTTTTAACACGCTTTTATTAGCTTGTGTATGTTACCAGTATGTATGTTTGTATGTAACCGACCCCTTTGAGCTCGATTTTGTCCTACTTTGAACGATCAGATTTGATTCATACTTTTTCTAAGTAATGTGCGTTTTCAAACAATTAAAATATCACTTGCTTAAACGGTGAAGGAAAACATCGTGAGGAACCTGCATGCCTGATAGTTCTCCATAATGTTCTCAAAGGCGTGTGGAGTCCACCAATCCATACTAGGCCAGCGTGTTGGACCGGTGCCCTGTAGTTGGCTGGTAGAAGGTTGATATGATGATGATGTTGACTCCTTTACAATTAGCCCACTACCACCTTAGTCATCTTCCGCGCTTGTTAACTAACCACGGCCGAAGCCTCCTCCAGAAAAATTTCTAAATTGTCCCCGCCGAGTTTCGAGTCCGAGACCTCTCCGAGGTCTCACAGCGCTCACTGAGCCACGGAGTTCAACAAATGATGACGTAGTTTTGGGCCAACAGTAAATAGGTATACATCGATGAGAAAGTAAGTGGCAATTGTTTTATTGATGGCGGCTTAGCCTCAAAACAAAACAATGCACGGAAGATTTTGCGACACGAGACTCTTGAACAATGAATGAGTGAATAAAAAGCATAAAACAAAACAAGTACCAGCATTAAACAAGTCGTAAGGTATAACTCGGAACATTTTCAAAGACAGCCATCCAGCGATTATATCAAATATTTAATGTTAAATTGACTGCAACCTTGTTCGTCTGCTAAGAAGTAACGCTTAATTTGCTATACTCCGCGAAAAGCAGGACAATCTGTATGGTGTAATTTATAATTTCTGAACCACTGATTAAGTGTCCTTAAAAATTATTCATTGTGAAATCGACATCTCCTTAGGATCCTCCGGTTTTCGAAGCGAAACGTGCGTAGAGCGTACATTGCCGAAGATCTGTTTGGTGTGGATTATTGAAATTGAAGAAATTATATGTAGAATAAATTACACCATACAGATTCTCTTACTTTTCACCTAGTATAGCAAATGAAGCTTTATTTCTATAATATACAATAGAATTACGCAAAGTAACTCGACATATCCAATTTTTTTCCAAAGAAGACTGGCTGGGCTGTATCGCGGCTAGCGAAAATAATACTTAAATTGTGTTTTGAACCCAATAAGGTCTTGAAAATGTAATATTATAAATAATTATATTTCGCGTAGTAATACAATGTCTTTGACCCTAACTTTGACCAAAAGCGACCAAAAAATATGGCAAACTACAATCTACAATGTTGACGTAAATAGGCTCCGTCGCTTCGTTCGGACATCAACGTTTCGTTCAACACAGTAACCACATTCTGTCACCCTTCAACTGAGAACACCTTTCAAATGTTAGAGTGTTTTGTCACAAAGACTAAATGACTATAAAATAAAATAAATAAAAATTTTATAGTTCATAAAAACTAAAAAAAGACGCTTGGTATAAAAAGCTAACTAATTTCTAAATTAGTTTAGTTTATTTATAAAAGCGTGATTTTTAGTTCTTAAACTTCTATTTTTATTTTAAAACACATCGGCTAGCCATTTACCGTCAATTTTGTTAATATTAGAGAAATCGGGTAAAGATAATGGTTGGAAATTAAAATTAACATCATTCCTGCCATAGCGTCTTTAGTTGAAAATTATATTAATAAACAAAAATCTTATTTTGCAAATTGAAAAATGGAATAATCTTATCAAATTAGTGTATTGTCATCCGTTCTCAATATATCTACAAAGTTTAACGAAATCAGATTGTTTACAGGTGTAGTACATACAGTTGAAGCTAATATAAAGCGTGTACAAAGCCAATTAATCTACTACCATAATTCACAATAGTTTTTGGCTTAGTGTTGTTGTTATTTCATATTATTATGATACAATATTATTTATTTATTAATTCATTTCCTTAATTTTAATGCACAGTTTATTTGTATACCTGCCTGGAAGCAAGCCGCTAGACCAAAGATTGTTAAATTGGAAAAGAGCAAAAGTTTCATGCCGGCTTCTTTTTAACGATGTTGGAAAAGAGTAACTGCTGAGTTTCTTGCCGGCTTCTTCTCGGTAGAATCTGCCTTCCGACCTGGTGGTAGAGTCACTACGACAGATATACTTGACGTTTCAAAAGTGCTTATTAGACCTACTTCATGTAAATGAATTTTGAATTTTGAATTTTGTGAATTATTATACATTATACATAATTACAATACTTTTAAGAATGCATTGCATGCAAACTTATAGCATCACAACTAACAAATTTAAATTATTATTGTGTCATACTATTACTACGTTATTTACATTCAGGATCTTAGAAAGTTATAGTTAGGTCTTTTAAATTTACGTTAGTTAGTTAGTTACGTTAGAAGTCGTAGGAAGGAGGGCCGTAGGACTGATAACTATTCCGACGTTTTTCCACCTTTATTTCGACGTCCCCTATTCTTTAATGGCGTAGGCTATACACGCGGCCTACGCATTCCCTTTTTACCGCTCCTGTACGGAACCAAATAGGGCACCTACCCGTACCCACACTATGTCAATACCGCAACATGGTTGCGCAATACAAACAAGGCGCTGACTGGCACTAGAAAAACTTGCCTTCAATGTTGTAATGGTCTATTGTCCTTTCCGCATGGCGTGTGAGCCTGTGAGGTAGAAAAACTTTGTACAGCGACGTGCGGAGTTAATGAGAAAATACCTTAGGTAGAAGCCCTTTATGTTGTAGGTTTTTTTTTTGACGGCCGACTGACCCTGCTTTCTGAGTCCAAGGCGTGGGTTCGATTCCCACAACTTTTTATTGACTGTTTATCGGTATATTATAAGTATTTGTGTATATTCATCAGTCATCTAAGTACCCATAACACATACGCATACTTTGGGGCTAGATGGCGTTGTGTGTGTTGTCGTAGTATATTTATATGGACGGCCAACTGGCGCAGTGGGCATCGACCCTGCTTTCTGAGTCAAAGGCCGTAGATTCGATTCCCACAACTGAAAAATTTTTGTGTGATGAGCATGAATGTTTTTTAGTGTCTGGGTGTTTATATGTTTATTAAAATAGTTATGTATATCATTCATAAGTTATCTTAGTACCCATAACACGAGCTACGCTTACTTTGGGGACTAGTTGGCAATGTTTGTATTTTCATAGTATATTTATTTATTTATTTATTATTATTATATTTATATCTTGTAAAGGTATGTTAAATCATTGAATATGTTGTCGTAACGTACTTGAGAAGACTATGCTGGTACACATTTGAACATAACATCGTAAAAGTTATAAACTTATTAGCTATTATGTAGTCTGACGGGCACCTCTGTCCCGGCAGTAACCTAGGGGCTTTTTGATAACGCGTAGGCCTATTCTGCTTTTTGTTTTTTTTTAATTATTATTTTTATTGAAATTCACATATAAATTTGTATCTATTATTTATATAAAAAAATATATATTAATGTAGCGATTCTGTGTAATTGTATAATGCAAAGCAAGTTTAATTTAAAAAAATGGGTAAGTACCCAGACATTATGCTTTGGATAGGGTCCTGGAGATATTTTTTTCGCATTCGTAAGTTCGTAATGACGGTACATCATAATCGAAATACTCATAAAAATTAAAAAAAAATTAAAGCGTGCGTAAAGCGTAAAATGTACTTGTCGAAATAATCCGTGAAGATGAAATTGTATATAGAAAATGTATTGTGATGTACCTTTTTAAAAGAAAATAATTATGTAAAATTATAGATTATCAACAGCAAAAGATTTGTCACTTATTTTCAAGCCATTAACGGCCCTCTACAGGGCACTGGTCTCCTCTCTGAGTAGGCTGAAGGATTTAGGCCGTAGTCACTAGTCCACCACTTTAAGAACATTATGGAGAGCTCCCTGGCTTGCAGTTCTCGCTGTTTTCTGTCATCTTTAAAGTAAGTGAAATTAAAACAAGACAGAACACGTCCATTTTTAAATTCCAGTAGCTTGAATCTTAGGCACGTTCATCAAGGAATAATTATGACCTATCAAAAAGTAATGCTAGGTTAGACATTAGTTTTTTCCTTATACTATTAAAATTTATTACTCAAATAATAATTATAAAGTTCAGGAACTATAAGCGAACGTTCTAAACTTCTCTCGACTCTTTCTGGCGACTTATCTACTGGCGAAGTGTTCAAACTTTTGAGCTTTAAGCGAACCGCGAGGCACCGTAAGGATCGTGGGGATCCTTGCTTGATACCGCGGACGCGTTAGAAGCGCTTTGCATCTTTGTTTCTTATTTGCACCGCAAGGAACTGAAATGCCCTTCCAGCATACATTTTCCCCAGTACCCACAATAAGAGTATCTTCAAATCAAAAGTGAATAGGCATCTTCTAGGCAAGCGCGCTCCACATTAGGCTGCATCATCACATACCGTCAGGTCAGTCAACGCTCGTCTATCAACATAAAAAAAGCATTCATATGATATATTTGTAAATGCATTACGTGTGCATTATTGTTTAAATCTCATAGCATTGATATGAGATTTAAACAATAATGTATTTTATATTTATAATAAACGGGTTTAAATTTAAATTTAATTTTTATATGTTACTTTGAAAGCACACTCGGTCATGCGGTGAGTGAATTTAATTCGTACTTATTTAAAAAGTCTTAAATCTTTGTCATAGTATCTCAGTCATGTCTATGTATATTTCTCTCGGAGATATTTAATTTTGCCGCACATCCTGTATTGCCCTCATAAAAAGTTACTGTCATCTGATTTTAATAAAGCGCCCAAAGAAGTGTAACTTCAGAAACCTCAACCAACTACAGTTAATATTATATTTCCATCACCGTGTTAATATATTAGCCTTGATCATTGGAACAATACAAGTATCTACATGTAGGCGTTGATAACGTCTGATAACACAGATAGTCAACTTTCACGTGTAGCTTGATGATAAAGAAAACCCGTTTTAAACTATTTTTGTCTGCTAGAAGCAGCGATCAAAAAAACCATAGACGCCCTTTCAAACCAAATGTCATTCGAAATTGGAACCAATTAGTCTATAATTTAAAACAAAAATCAAAACTCATTATTTCAAGTAGGCCTCATATTAGAAACGCTTTTGAAACGACAAGTACTTATGTCTCTTTATAGTGACTGGACAGATCTTCATAAATTAAAGCTAACAATTATTATCGTTATGATTATCTTCCAAGTAACATGAGGTACAAAATAAAGAAACAAACAAATCTTTCATCTTTATTATGTTGTTATCGGTAAAACATTTAGCTTTAGGCGATCTTAACTCTCATTTCATAATGAACGCTTATCCTAACCTGTCCCCCATATGTAGAGGCGAACTATTTCATTACCCGTGCTGCCCTCTGGCGGGCCACCTGCAGTGATTTTAATTGGCAATTGGCCCTCTATTTGTGAGACTCTGGACCTTGGAGTGGTTCACGCTGTGTGGCCACCCCACAATTTTTTAGAGTTCCGTAGGTGATAAAACGAAACTATTACCAAAATTTGAAATTCAAAATTCATTTATTTCAAGTAGGCCTAATATAAGCACTTTTGAAACGTCAAGTCTGTTTGTATGTAGTGACCACCGGTCTACCACCGGTTCGGAAGGCAGATTCTACCGAGAAGAAGCCGGCAAGAAACTCGGCAGTTGCTCTTTTCCAACATCACCAATTTACATTTTTAAAATTCATTTTTCTATCTTGTGAGAGATGAAAGCGGAGCCGGATGCTTCCAAGCAACCTTGTCATTAAGAAATTCATCAATTGTATAGTACTAAATGTGTTTGTTACTGCTTTCGTTACTGCTTATGATTTTGTCATTAAGCGTTCTAATAGAGTGCATTATTATATTTATATATTCATTCTGGGACATTTGGTAACAGAGGACTTGAATGAAAAGATATTGAGAGGGAGTATAGGGCGTTGGCGATAAGATGTAATTTGATAGCCAAGAAGTTTGCACGTTTGCACAAGGGAAGTGAAGCTTACCCTTTTCAGAGCATATTGTCAAACATTTTATACGTGCAGCTTGTGGGTGCCATAAACACAGATGGCCTATAACGATCTACGTATACTTACAGTACAATAATGGCTTCAGAGTATTCATGCCGCGCTTCTGCAGTGCATCAAAAATGTTTGCGGAGAATCACGTTGATGACTTTTACGCAATCATGAGTAAAAGGTCTGCGTCAATGATGCGAAGGATAAGCGAAAGCTACTACAGTATTTTTTAAATACTTAGCAATAAATGGGAAAATCCCTTTATGGAGCACTGGGTTGGTACACTCTCATACACCAAGTGCTCCAGAGGGTAGTTACCCTAAATAGGAGATATGTTTGGCCAAATTTATAAAATAATGAATAAGATAATTTTTACAAGCTATGGAATTTTATCCGAAATAAACGGTATTATTATTATAATGGTTATTAATATTCGGATAATAAGTAATATTAGGCTACACAAAATTGCAAATTCATTCAAGCGCAATTGTATATTATTTTATAACAAATTACCAAATGAAATCTTTGAGTTGTCTCTCAATAAGTTTAAAGTTTATATAAAACGGAAGCTTACAGAAAAGTCCTATTATTACATTAAGGATTATTTAAACGATAAAAAAGCTTGGGTGTGAATTGCTCTAGCTTCAAAGCTTAATTTAAATTTACTGGAAGATGGTGATAACAAAAAAATAAATTTACCCGGCTAAGTTTGTTGTGGGCTCTTTTTAGACCAGGGCGCGTTTGGAACCCTCGTAGCTTTAGATTTAAGTTGGCGAACGAAGTTATCACTATCCCGTTACAATTATTTAAACAAATATGTATGAACGCTTCATAAGTGCCTGTGATAGGCCTACATGAATAAAGAAATTTTGAGTTTGAATTTGAATTTTGAATTTGAATTTATTGTAGATCGTAGATTAAAGATGTTATTTTGCGAAAGTCCAAACGCGAGGTGAACCGTTCTTATGGGACAGAACCGAAACAAACGTTGAAGAAGTCGCGGCAACAGCTGGTATAGACAATAAGGTTGACGTTCTTAAAGTTGTGTGGAGTCCACCAATCCACGCTTGGCCAGCGTGGAGGACTAAGGCCTTAACCCCTGATGTGACTCGTACTTCTATCTAATACATACAACTTTTCGTTTCTTCTGCGTGTTCCTACGACATCTTATCTGTATAGTTAAAAAAGTACGGAACTCCCTTCTAACAAGCTAGTTCTATCCTCACAATTAGATAGTCGGTTTGATTTTTTCATTTTAGGAATAATCTTCGACATCCGTGCTCCCTTGTTTGGGCCAAAGGACACGGCTATTAAAATTGTTTTCGTCCATTAGAATACAATGAGTAGGTATGTGGTACCATCAATTGGTTATTATACACCCTTCAACGTGCTAGAAAAAGTTTTCCAGCAATTAATTTAATTAATTCATTATTATTTAGTTTTAATTAATTTATTTTAATGTAATTAATTTATTATTATAAGCGTTTATTGATATAATATGTTACTGTTAACATATTATATCAATAAACGCTAATAATGAATTATTGAATAAATGCACTTTTTCTCAACCATGCGTTAGAAAGTTTGGAAATATTAAAACAATATTCAAGAAAAGAATACGTAAAATATCGATGTGTGTATTTTCGTAGTTGTTTTTTTTATCACATAATACGAACTGGGTAACCGAACTGTAATTTGAACGAAAAAGAAACCCTAGAAAATGACTAAGAAAATCCATTTTGTCATCTAGTTTAAATTTAGAACATAATACGCGACAACAATGTTTTCTGTAAAACCATTTTTGTGTTCTAAGTTTTAAATTTCAGGGTTGCTCTTGAATTCCAGTCTTCTTTAAAATACTGGTATACTCTCTGAGGCATTGTCCGCATACAAAATACGATTGGCGGGAAAACTAACTACATATTAAAAACTTCAGTTATCGATATAATTTAAAGAAATGAGTTTCAGCGAGAACAGTCCCTTTGAATGAATGAATGAATGAATACACTTTTATTGTACACCACAGAGAAAATTTAAAGAGATACAAATACAACAGCACAATAAGGTAGAACGTACTATTCCCTTTGTTTGTACTCCACAAAATTTAAGGGTAGAAGGCAAGTTACCTGTGTCAAATACCATTAAATTGTTACCACTAAGATGAAGGATTTTTTGATTTATATTATATTTTTCTAAAGAATTGTGTTTATTTCCTTGCATTTCTTTGGCAGGCAAATATAATTAAAAAATTAAATTCGATCATTTATAAGTAATTATGAGGTTTATTATGTTTTCCCAAACTTAAAATTTATTTATTTTAATGTTAAATATTTTATAACATAAATTACATATTATTCAGTTTCCATGATGACTAAAATAGGAAACAAAATGTGTAATGTATTCTATCACAATCTCTTCTATACATTCATGTATTTGATACTTATCGTGACGCTTTTTAGTTTCATCGAGTTTCAAATCACAACGATTTTAAAGAAGTTTCACTTATAAAAAACGTGTGTCACGGGACGCCTGATGTGAAACATCGAAATTGTTTTCTGTAAGTTATTGCAGATATTGAAAAGATAAAGCATTACAAATTTGTTCCACTAAAATAAAAAAAATTCAACCAAATGTAAGTCGGTTAATAATGACTGTTTTATTACAAAATTAATATTCATTTTTATTGTTACATACGAAATACAAAAATTCAATCCTATAGAGTGGCGATGCGTCGCCACGGCCTGTGACGCCACGCCAACAATAAGGTTTACCGTCGCCTATAGATGTATCACATAAAAAACTTAATCATGTTTTCTTTAGTCTCTGCATGACTATTAAGGTGTTTATTGAATCTGCAAATAAAACACGATTAGATAGTCCTTCAACATTAGTTCGATTGCTTAAGTAAGCACAGCTAAAAGCAAAGTTCAAGGTGGGCTAAGGTTTTGTCAGGCTTGTCTCTCACTCGGTTACGTAACTAACTATTTTGAATGGTTTATGAACGTGAGGAAGGTGTGATAGCCCAGAGCCCAGTGGATAAGAATTCGGCTTTAGGGGCGAGTTTGAATCCCAGCACGCACCTCTAATATTTCTATGTTACTTACACTTGCTTTAAATGTGAAGGAAATCCTCCATGCCTGAGAGTTCTCCGTAATGTTCTCTAAGGCATGTGGAGTCCACCAATCCACACTGGGCCTGCGTGGTGGTATAAAGCCTAAACCCTTCTCACTGCGGGAAGAGATCCGTGCCATGTACAAGGATGTTAATGATATTAACAACGCTTACCAGAAACGGACATAAATTAGTTATATCTGCATATCGTCTGCGAAAAGTGCAGAACTCCTTTGTGGGGTTGAGTTTACGCTTTTACAACATGATTCCTAAGGTAATGTTGACCTACAAGTCATTTATATGCAAATTAGAAAAGAAACTCCGTTCGTAAATAAATTACATACATTTAAAAAATGTAAAGAAACACATCTGATACAGCGAGTTTACTATACCTACATTTGATGAATTCCTTAATGACAAGGTAGATTGGAAGCAGCCAGCCTCGCTCTCATCTCCCGCAAGATAGAAAAATGATTGTAAATTTTGATTTTGGAAAAGAGCAACTACTTCGTTTCTTGCCGGCTCTTCTCGGTAGAATCTGCTTTCCGAACCGTCGATAGAGTCACTACAAATAGACATATTACATACTTGACGTTTCAGTGATTATAAGATGAAATAAATGAATTTAGATTTTTTTTTTAATGTACCTGAGACAGTACTTGTAAATTTGCTATCAGCAAATCAATTTTAGGGACACTAGTTATACCTAAATAGTTTACGTATTTCATCAAACGTAATCAAAAGCCTGTAACAGTGCATCACTGGACTAAACGGTGGGTTTCTAGTAACCATCAGTCAACATCTAGCTTGGGTAGGTAGGAGACAATTATATCCCCGCAGAAAGGATAAAAAATTATCTTCTCTCACATTATCAACTCTCAGAGCACTGGCGCACAAGTGGAAATAATATCCACATAACATGTGTGTAATGATCAACGGGGGTAAACTTCCCCTAATCCGTGTTCCCGTGCTTTAGCAGGTGGACACGTCAATTATATCCCCTTCTTCTTCTTCTTCCTCTGGGCTTGTCTCCGTACTTGGTCGGCCGGAGTTATATCCCCTGTTAGGGGATATAATTTTTGTCTCCTGCCTTAGCTAGCCCTGCAGGTCCTCGTCTTTTACACTTTTGATCCATCGTGCCAAAAGTGCCATCTATGTGCCTATTTGAATAAAGAACTATTTCACTTTGGACAGCCGTACTGATACTATATAAATCCACGAGTTCTTGTAGCTCTTGCGGCAGTGAGCGATAAACATAGCACACAAATAAAATACTCTTTATTTTTGGTATAGTTATAGATATAGATATAGATAGATTATTATTATAATAATAATAATCATTTATTTAGATTCAAAATACCCTCTGCGGAAGGAAGACCTGTGTTACAGAGGGTAGAATTAAATTTAACACAATTCCTATTAGGACAATTTCATGAGCATACAAAATAGCTACCAACTTTCGGCCTATTAAAGCAGTACAACTCAAAACAAGTAGTTACATTTGTTTTGTAACTAATCAACTTTACATAGCTAATATTACCGCAGTCACGGTTCGGATTCTCGAAATAGCTGTGACTTTGTTCGTTCAATAATACTTTAATGGCAGGCGTGAACTAAACACGACATTTCTGTGATTAGTTTTTATTTGTATAATTATTTCTCAATTAAATATTATCTGTAACACATATGCTCATGGGATATTTTAGCGGTTTAAGCGCATATAGCTGGAAAATAAATAAAACCTGGGCACGTTTGACGATACATAGTATAACTAGACAGGCATGAAGTCTGTGAGAGAGATCCAATGGACGTTAGGTCCCAATGTGCTGAAATGTCCTAGCACCGGTACGCAGCGTTGGTAGACCCCGACGAGGTGGACTAATGACATCAAACGAGTCGCAGGGAGCCGTTAGACCCAAGCGGACAAGACCGTGGTATTTGGATTCAGATTCAGTTGATATAATGATGTCATGATGATGATGATGATAAGGTCTGTAGTGGGATGAATGAATGAAAGTATGAATTGTGTGAATTCATTCATTCATTCAGCCCACTACAGACCTTATCATCATCATCATCATGACATCATTATATCAACTGAATCTGAATCCAAATACCACGGTCTTCACGGATTTCACTTTAATTGTAGTACACTAAAGAAAAAAGTAGTTACAAAGATATCAACATACAATACATAGCTGGTAAGGTGTTTATAACTAAAAACAGGAATAAGACAGGCATAAAATAGGAATAAGATATGTATATATGTGTTTTAAGTAAAGTAAAGGATCTACTGACTATATGGTTTGAAACTTGGCAAGTGGCGAGTAGCATTAATTATGGATTATGGTTTCTAACCGCATATCGCATAGTGCCCATATATCTGATAGTACCCGGAGTGAAATCTTCATTTATATGCAAACTAGAAAAGAAACTCCGTTCGTAAGTAACTACTGTACCTCATGCATGTACAGTACAATAACTATAATTTACCAGATTATGCTCGAAAGATATGCAAGCATAATAAATACCGTAATATATTATATATATATATATACCGCTGCACACATACACACACACAACACACACATATATATATCTATAAAAGGACGGCTTAACCAATTTTTATGATATTTGATTTTTTGGATTTCTCTTAGTCCGGAATAGGATAATAAGTATTGAAATATAATATTCATAAAAAAAAAGATCCGCGGTACGAAGTTCGCCGGGACAGCTAGTATATATATATAAATGTATATATGTGTTTAGGGGTGATAATAATGTTTAAGAGAAACATCGTGAGTAAACCTGCATGCCTGTGAGTTCTCCATAATGTTCTCAACGGCGTGTGAAGTCTACCAATATTCTTTTGGCCATATGACACTTCTCATTCTGCGAGGGTCCCGTACCCTGGCAAACGGTTAATAGTGATACTGACTTAGTTTTTCCCAGACGTAAGCTATCTATGGAATCTATGGATTATCCGTACCAGCGCCTTATAGGGTTACTTATTAGCCTGTGTCAATCTCCAGGATGCAAGCTACAAAGCCAAATTAAATCAAGATCAACACCGAAATAAAACAATATAGAAATATAACACCGAAGCCGAACTTAGGTAACAAACATTAAGACAGACATTCAACAATATTAAGTGCTAGCTGTTGGCCGCGGCTTCGTACGCGGCTTTTTGTTTTTTTTTGACTGCTAGCTCACCTGGTGGTAAGTGATGATGCAGTCTAAGATAGAAGCGGGCTAACTTGTTAGGGTGTATGGTTGTCATACCCCTAATCGGTTAATACGCGACATCTCATCGGAACACTATATTATCGTCACAAACTTAGCGGCACATCTTTGTCGGTAGGGTGGTAACTAGCCACGGCCAAAGCCATACCAGACCAGGCCAGTGAAAATTCAGAAATTATAAATTCCCAAATTGCCCGGGAAACGAACCAATTTTTCATGAATCCTGCGTGAACCGTATATTTTCCCGGGATAAAAAGCGGCATATGTATTAATCCAGGGTATAATCTATCTCCGTTTTAAAATTCAGTCAAATTGGTTCAGTAGTTTTTGCGTGAAAGAGTAATAAACATCCATCCAGTGGCGTTCATAAAGGGCCGATAAAATAAAATAAAAAATTTCCAGTACGTGTCATAAAAAAAATTAAGGCAGGCGTTTTTGGAGTTATAAAAAGCATACCCTTAAGTTATAATAGAGAGAGATTTTTTAAATTCTATATCATCTGCATACCCTCTATGCACGCCACTACATCCATCCATCAATACAAAGTTTTACATAGGGTTAAGTGTTTCTTTCTAGTTTCTTTAAAAATATACGTATTTGAATAACATATTAGTTGATACATTGCAACTGCTCGCGCTGCATTGATAGTTCACAGTCATGACTCAGGTATTGACCGATAAGGCAACAGATAAAGTGTGAGGTCAATCACTTCGCGTTCTTTGCCCAATACCGTTGATCTAAGAACCATAATACTATCTATTATAGAATACTAGCTATTTTAAAAGAAGTGATAGCCTATATACCCACTAGGAAATCGTCTAACTTGTAAACTGTAAAATGATGCCGGCTGCTCTCGGTGGAATCTGCCTTCCGAACCGGTGGTAGAGTCACTACAACCAGACTGTCTTAACGTTTCAAAAGTGCTTATAAACTACTTGAAATAAATGTTTTTATTTTCTTTTTAATTTTTGTATTTTTTCTGAGTTTTGATATGCGTTTTATAGCGCATTAAGTAGGAGCTCGAATTTACATTCGGGGGGCCGAGTTCGAATCCCAGAACGCACCTCCAATTTTACTTAGTTATGTGCGTTTTAAGTAATTAAGGTTGCCTGGCAGAGATCGCTATTAAGCGATAAGGCCGCCTTTTGTATTACTACTTCTTTCGATATGTTTCTGTTTTTGTTATATTTTAAATATGTTAATGTGTGGTATACAAATAAAGAGTTTAATAATAATAAAATATCACTTGCTTCAACTTATTTCATCTGCCCGCTTAGTGCATACCCTGTGCATACTCTGTGCATTTCCTCTATGCACGCCACTGTGCCTGTGCTAGCTCTGCTGTAGAGCAATATTATTATTTATTATTTTTATTACTCTCGCGAGATCGATGAATTGTAATTCATTATTTCATTAATTGTATTGCATTATTATAAACCTCATTTTCATAATTGTAATTAATACGATTTTCATTGCCAATATCTTAATTGTACCTAGTAGTGACATCAATTAAAATTTGAATATTACCCTGACAACAATTTGCATGCCAATTTGGCGTGGTACAGTTAAGATCTAGTTATTTTTTCCTGTAACAACTTTTTACCTGTATCAGCAAATAAATATAATTGAATTGTATTGCATCGACTACCGACACCCTGTACGTTGTTTTATATCACGCAGTTTCGAAGTAAAAAGATAATGTATAATTATGCATGTATATATGGAAAGTACGTGGCCATGCAAGCACGGTTCTGGTTGAGCTGCTACAGCCAGCACGGCTCGCTTCTCATGGCTGCACTGCAGGAAGTATATCAGCACCAGCAGCGGTAACTGACCTATCCTACCATCACTAACGGTAGGTTTATGTATTTGAGGTACACAATGAGCGACTTAATGAAATAAAAGAAATATATATGTAAAGAAAGTATATTTCTTTAGAGTTTCATTATTCTCTAATTCAAATTTTCCCGCTCCCAAGCCGTCGCCAAGGCAGTTCAAAAGTTATGATAAAACAGTAACAAATATGGAAGTCAAAGAGACAATGTGATGTGTCAATTTGCGTGTCTTATAATTCATAACGGAATAAATAAAATACTATTTGTGAATTTACTTAAGAAATAAACTTTAAATGACGTTTCTTTGTTGTTACAGGTAGGAGTGTTTTTACATATTTGTCCAAAAATTTAATTGTACTGTAATGTAATAAAACTAACGAAATAAATCTTTGTTGTTACAGAGCACCACATTTAAGTTGTTTCAGTTGACGGAATCACACGAATTAAACTATAATCCTATTATATATATACTACGACAATACACACATCGCCATCTAGCCCCAAAGTAAGCGTAGCTTGTTTAATAAATATTTTTATGAATAATTCTTACGAAGATTCCAAAAGGAAAACCTAGATTCTTAGATTCTTGGTATTGTTAAGTCAAAATAAGTGTGCATTGTCGTAGTATATTTATTATTTATTATTTTTGAAGATCTGTGGCGTGTGGTGTAGATAAATAAATAAATAAAATAAATTTTTTTTGATGACATCTACAAGCATGTTTCTAACTTCATTTCATCTTTCGAGCACATACAAAGACCCACTGGTGGTATAACTAACAGGTAACTGACTGATAATAAACGAAGACTTGATATATATAAAGCATCGAGGCAATATCCAAAATATGTTAAATTAAATCCACTGGTGATAAAAAACTTTTATCGCAGCTGATCGAATAAAGCCCAAATCCATAAACCAAGTGATCGATCGCTCTGCAGGGGTGAAATAATGCGCCAAATGGTGAACCCAGAACGCCAATTTTAATGTTACTTACATTCAGTTTTGTCCCCCTACCCTATAGCAAAAAGATACGTAATCCAATAGAATATTTTTTTTAAACGACGCGATTTTTAGGTGATCTGACGTCATCTAAATAACCTATTCCGTTTTTTATCTGTATTTATAATATTTTGTTATTTTTCATGTTACAAATTAAAATCCTGTTAGTCATTAAGACATTTAGTTGAGTAGATATGAATAGGCAATAAGTGGGTTAGTTTATTTTGACTGTCGTAGTTCACTAGTGACCTGAATGATGCCGTACGCTATTTTAATTTAGACTGGGCGATCGTGTGCACAACTGTTATCACTAGGAGGTAAATATTATTGCGATAATATTAGCCCTGTTTCTTTAGGTTTTATGTATACAACGTGTAAATGAAAATTTAAATAATACTTCATAGGTTTCAGAGGTACATTATGTCTCTGATACTTATCTGTTAAACCGAAAACCCATTAGTTTTCGAGTACACAACTGCCATAGTTTTTACTGAATATAATCAGACATAGCCCTAACATCACATTCAAAATTAAAATCATGTGACTCCTGTCACTTTATTAAGTACGCGTCGCGTAGCGTAGGTACTATGCGCGTGTCGATCTTTTATCTTCAATAGGGTTGTCATAATTAAACACTTTGAATGTTGCGAATTCGTTATGCATCCTTCAAATTTGTTTCGTAATTTGCATAAAATATACTACGACAATACACACATCGCTGCAGTTTCGCCCCAAAGTATGCATAGCTTGTGTTATGGGTGCTAAGATGACTGATGAATATGTTTTTGAATAATGTACATAAATACTTATAATATACATACAGATAAACACCCACACAATGAAAACATTTGTGTTTATCTCACAAACATTTTCCAGTTGTGGGAATCGATCCCACAGCTTTGGACACCGAAACCAGGGCGCTGCCCACCGCGCAAATCGGCATTTTATAAACTTTACGTTTGAAGAAACTGTTCCACCATTACTTCTAAATGTCTGAAAAGATTTAATATTAAAAAAAAAACAAAACTGACCTTTATAAATAACTAAAAAGCAAGTAATAAATATTTTCTACAACATTTTAAGTCGGTGCCAAGTAAAATGTACCGACTTAATATTGTTATAGAAAATATTTCGTATTGCCTTTTATATAGAAACAAGGAAAGTATCAGTAATTTTCTACATTTTACTTGGCACTGACTACAAATTCTTTTTGATTTTGTTTTTTGATGTGGCATTCAATTTAGTTGTAGTTCTAAAAAAATATAGTATTCAGTATCGCTAAGCCTTAAATGAGGGGTTTGCTGCTGTCCGCTGAGGAGTTCTCTCCGCTATCTCCAACCACATTAATCAAATCTGCACAAAGTTTGGGCAAAATTAAACACATATTATAACCTGTATAGTACAAAAAAAAATTTTAAATCGGTTATAATTTGACGGAGTTATGGTGTAAAAACATCAAAAACACATTCATCCCTTCTCCCAAAGAAACCGAGCTTAATGTCGGGATAAAAAGTATCCTATAATACGTCTTCGTTTATGTTTTTAACGCTTTTTAGAGGCTAGATGTTCAAATATCTAAGTTATAATAGCAAAATGTTAACTGCTCGTAACCTTTTAAAAAATACTTCTTTTGCCAAATTTGGGGGCTTTATTCGGACGAGTATGAATTCCTTACCAACCATAATATACCATAATCAAACCGCAGCCCGTGCAATACTTGTAATGTACGTCCGTGGAATTATGTACAAAATTTGATAAAGAAATCATCAGATTAATTTGACCATATTGTACTTCACAAAAGCAAATGCTCAAGTTACTTTAACAAATTCTCAAATCGCTATATAGGTGTCCCTACAATACTTAAAGACTTCCCTCCAGGATCCCTCTAAAAGACCTTGAGTTAGTGGAAATGGTACCACTTGTGTACTATACCTTTTCACCAAAAAAAAAATATATAGATTTAGATTTAAAGGAAAGAATTCCGAGCTAACAAGCGACAATTGTAAAATGCAACGTTGCATTCACAAATAGAATTCGGTCATGTCACTGTGTTAGTCAAAACTAAAAATTGCAATTTCAAAGAATTATTTCTACATAATAACATTACAAAAATGTTACAGGGTCATCAGTTCATCACAGTCAGCAGCCAGTTATTAATTATGTCATTTTTCTAAAAATCTAATAGAATTCATACCTAAATAGGTACATAAATATTTTTATTGGACGGTAAAAAATAATAATGAATTCCTAAAGTTAAAAGTATGAAATATTAAAAAAGAAAAAGTAACTTGCATCGGCCGGGAATCGAACCCGGGCCGCCCGCGTGGCAGGCGAGCATTCTACCACTGAACCACCGATGCTGTATTAGCTATGACTAAAATTACAAACATACTCGTCGATTAGTGAAAGCGTTCATAACCTATTGACCAACGAACTAGACGTTGACATTTTTATCTGTGAATTCGAAATGCTTTTAAGCCAACCATAAACTTCTTAATGCCTGAAAAGATTTGGATGTATCGTTAAAATTCAGTTTTTTTTTAATTTTACTATAATTTAGGCCTTGACTGCAATCTTACCTAGTGGTAAGTGATAATGTAGTGTGAGATGGAATCGGGCTAACCGGTTAGGTTAGGTTATATTACCAAAATCCCTTGTCGGTTTATACGCAACATCGTACTGAAACGCTAGATACTTTGGCGGAACGGTTGTCGGTAATATGGTAACAAGCCTAGCCGAAATGGCCAAAGCCGAAAATAAAGATTTCTCTGGATAGAAGAAATTGTAAATTCCCACATTTACCCCGCCGGGGATCGAACCTGGGACCTCTCACTCATAAGACCGCATTGCTTACCACAGCGCCAGCGTCGTGAACATTACACAATACCTCCCCCTTACTACCTTCGCTTAAAGTATTATTATTTTAATATTGTTGCCGCGCTTGTTTAAGAATTACAATCCTTATTTTAGAGAAAACAGGGTCTAGTTGAAACTTTCATCAAATACAAATATATAAAGCTGAAGAGTTTGTTTGTTTCCTTGAACGCGATGATCTCAGGAACTACTCGTCCGATTTAAAAAAGTCTTTCAGTTTTGGATAGCACATTTATCGAGGAAGGCTATAGGCCATATATCAGCACGCTAAGATCAATAGGAGCACAGCACTAAATAAGTATGTTCCGAAATCGGGGGTTTATTTCTCCTTTTGAGAGCTTCCGCTACGTCCGCTGCGTAAACGGTTAAAGTTTTGATAAAGTCATGTATGACACAATTGTTCCCCTTTAAAAGTTCCAAACAAAAGTCAGAGACTGCAAATGTCTATCTCGTAAGGTTGACTTATACGCGTACGAAGTCGCGAGAGACCGCTAGTTTTATGATAATATGCTGCTTTAAGCGATTGTAGTAATCCCTGTTCTATTATTTACATTGTACCGCAATACGTAGGTTAGACTGAAACCACGTTGTGGCGTGACGGTCGCAAGTTCGACGCTCGGCTGGTCACGAGGCCTCGTTTATAGCAATTGAGAATGATTACGGCTAAAGGCTGCTTCAGAACGCTGTCGTGAATATTTTCAAATCAATTTTTTTTTTAATTTTATCTATTGTGTTTATTTTGTTTTTGAGTGTGTGATAAAGAATTTAATAATGATTTTGTATATTAAACAGCTACCCTTCATAATAAATATGATTCAAGCAATTAAAATGTCACCGTTAAATCAAGGGATATTTTAATTTCTGAAATTAAATACGTACGTAGCTTCAAAAAATTATAGGTCGGAATCGTACTCGGTCCACTCAGAAAGGGAGGCCGACAGCGTTTTATTTTTAAATCTTTTACGCCACTACGAACTAGCCTGTGAGTGCAATTTCACCTGCTGGTAAGTGAAAATGCAGTCTTGGATGTAAACGGGTTAACCTGTTAGGGGTATGGCAGTTATATAAAACCCGCTACCGCTAAGTAAAATCCGAGATGATAATGAAAATAGGCCGTGAATTCGAGAGTCTTCTATTAAAATTGAACGTGGTATACTTTCTTCTTGCGTAGGTTTCGTAACAGAGTTTCTTGAATGAATGAATGAATATAAATTGTATAAAACAACTTATACGTTTTGCTGGCCTTATCGCTTCATAGCGATTTCTTCCAGGCATACAATAGCAAAAGAAACAAATACGGAAAATGGGTAGCTGGTGCATATACAACGTGTGATGGAATTACGAAATAATAATGTCGGGTTTTCATAAGGAATCAAAATAAGCATATTTATTTTTTCATACAAACTAATTCAATACATTCTAAGTGTGTGCTTATGGCAACCCTATTGAAGATAATAGACCGACACGTGCATAGCACCTACGCAACGTGACGCGTACATAATAAAGTGAAAGGAGTCATTTTTTAATTTGGCGTGTAAAAACCATGGCAGTGGTTTACTCAAAAACTATAAGAGTTTTGGAGTTGTAGGGACAGTACATAATGTACCTCTAAAGCCTTTGAAATATGATTTCGGTTTTCATTTACAAGTTGTATACATATACATATACGGCCGAGTGGCGCAGTGGGCAGCAACCCTGCTTTCTGAGTCCAAGGTCGTGGGTTCGATTCCCACAACTGGAAAATGTTTGTGTGATGAACATGAATGTTTTTCAGTGTCTGGGTGTTTATCTGTATATTATAAGTATTTATGTGTATTATATTCATAAAAAAATATTCATCAGCTATCTTAGTACCCATAACACAAGCTACGCTTACTTTGGGGCTAGATGGCGATGTGTGTATTGTCGTAGTATATTTATATTTATTTATATAACCGTAAAAAATATTTAATTACTTTAATAGCACGAGAGGGGCTCTTCGCAACTCCCATAATGCTGGATGATCATCGTTGGGCAAAGAGTCCATTGGACTTAGCTGTGTAGTCTAGCTTAGCTGTGCCACCGACCCAGAGAACGCCCCTCTGAGCTGTGATGGGCCAGTACGGGGAGAAACCAATTCCGTGGCTTGGGCACTTAGAGAGGCTGCGGGAGGATCACCATGACATACTGCAGAATGGCATACTTGGAGTGTCCATTAGGAAAACGTTCAGTAGGATCCTGCAAAGACTTACACGCCCTGGGAAAAGCCTATTGGCGCAGAATTGGAGTGAGTGGCAGCTTCTGCTGTCGGAGGCCAAGATCCTCTTAGTAAGTTAGGCCATTAAAGTTATCTAATATTTCGCTTGTACTAGATAAACAAATAAGCTTATTCATGTACATATTGTGGTTACAATTGTGCATAAACCTTTACGTAATCTTGCATGTTTGCATAGCATTTATTATTTGCCCATATTGAACAAAAACGGTGCATTGAACTATGGTTTATTGTGTCGGTATATATGGTTAAATCATACTGTCCTAAATCGGTACCCACTCTCTGGAGAAATAAAAGTAGATGGGGCACATCGGGCCATTTTATTTCCTAACTTTACACTTAAGAAAATATTAATAATATCCTAAAATCTTTATCTCAATAAAGACGACCTTATACAAATTTTTAGCAATTTTGGTGCTCCGCAACAAGATTTTTTTTTTAAAACTAACTTAGTATTTTTTTAAATATTTTTAAAAATATGTATATCTGTCAATGATTGACATTCTTGTTGACTATTGTCAGTCGTTTTCGCGCAATTCACTGTTATAATCATATTCCTAGTGCCCTGCGGCTTCGAGTTATAGTAATAAAACGTCAAACACTTTCATCACCTCTCCCAAAAGAACTTGGCTGAATTAAAAAGTATCCTATGTCCTACCTGATACCTCGTAGTATGAATTTAAATCGTGCAAAGTTTCATTTGAATTAATTCAGTAGTTTCAGCATAATATAGACAGTTAGACAAAGGTAAATGAAAAAAAATACAGATAACAGATACAGAAATTTTTATTTTTAATATTTTTAATGTACATAGTTTGACCTGTTTTATTATGAGTATTGATAAGTAGGGATATAAAATGCAGTTTATAATGTAGGTATGTCTACGCGAATATTATAGTCTAGTCTAGGGAATAAGGGAAACCCCTTCAATGCTAGTCGTAATTAGAGAATAACTAAAATAAATAACAAATAAATAAATAATAAATAAATATACTACGACAATACACACATCGCCACCTAGCCCCAAAGTAAGCGTAGCTTGTGTTATGGGTACTAAGATGACTGATGAATATTTTTAGGAATTATATATAAATAAATACTTAGAAAATACATATAAACACCCAGACACTGAAAAACACTTTTGCTCATCACACAAACATTTTCCAGTTGTGGGAATCGAACCCACGGCCTTGGACTCAGAAAGCAGGGTCGCTGCCCACTGCGCCAGTCGGCCGTCGAAATAAATACTCCAAGCTTCTTTCTCGGGCAGCTAATTTTAGTTCTGCCAATTAGTGTAGTTTAGACAATAATAACAAAATTGGCAGCAATACCAAATGAGCTTATTACTGATTTGGTATTAAACTTGGCATGAGCTCCACTTGCATACCGTATGCAAGTTATAAATTAAATAAAGCAGTATTATAACGTTCTGCGGAAAATACTCGCAGCGTCTAGCTTTCCTTCAGAAGTTGCATTAACGTAATAGCCAAGTGAAACCACTCCAAAATTCACTACTGTAGGGTTGCCTCTATGTCGTAATTAAATTCAGTTTGACATTCAAGTGTTTTTCAGACATGACAATAAGTATGTGATGTTATGCTGTAATAAATTAGAAATGTATTATTTTGTTAGATATTGTGATATCTGAATTTAAAAAATAATGCCTTGTTATTTGACTAGACTAAATAATTTTTAAATAATAATTAACAGATGTTTGTCCCAAAAATAAAGGTAAAATAAACAAAAATAACCTGAAGCAAAACTAAGTGTAATCTAAAACCCAAGATGCTGGTAGATTGTTAAGGTAACTGCCAGCTCTAGGATTATCGTTGATTCGATAACCCGGTCTGATATTTATTTCAAAACTACCTTTTACCCGCGGCTTCGCTCGGGTGGTTATTTGATAAACTTTGCAAGAAGGAATAGGACACCGATCGTGAATACAGAACAGTACACTATTTCAGGACCCTTGTGTAATTGTAAGGTTTTGAACTTCTCACTCTCTCACTTCGGGATACGGATCGCCTCCCACAATGAGAAGGGGTTAAGGCTGTATTCCACCACGCTGGCCCAGTGCGGATTGGTGGACTCCACGTACCTTTGAGAAAATTATATAGAACTCTCAGGCCTGCAGGTTTCCTCAAGTTATTTTTCTTCACTGTCGAAGCAAGTGATATATTTAATTACTTAAAACGCACATAACTTCAGAGGAAAAGTCAGAGGCTTGCTGGGATTCGAACTCGCCCCCCGAAAGTGAAGTCGAGCTCCTCTCTACTGCGCTATCACCGCTTCTTACATATATATTATTCTTCAATAATTAATAAAATTTGCATGAGTTATTATTTCATTTGCGTTCCGATATTAAAAATAATAATTGTGTAATTAGAAGATAATAAAAAACATGCTATAAATCTTTAATTTATATAAAGTGATAAAGTTAAAAGTATGTCTAAGTAACTTCTGCTTCCTGATTAAAAAGGCTGGTTTCCTGCTGGCTGGCTGGTTGAGTTTGGCGGGTACGTTTAACTTTCATCCTTTAAATCGACTACTGAGGTTCGTAACACCAATCTCTTCTACATTTCTTCTCGTTATAGTCTACATAATTAGTGGTATGATAACAAATAAGACAAACGCACTATTATGCATATCTGTTTAAGCGAAACTAAGCGATATGAAAATCAGCTCATGAATTATAAAGTATAGGTAAATAGGGGTTCGTGGCAACCCTAGCACTCTTGACATTTCCCATGAGGGGTGGCCACGCGACCCAGTTTTCGAGACCGTTTGAATTTTTTTAATATCAGCTTTTCAACTTTGTCTTTTGAATAGGTAACCTTCGTGATAAACGCTGATAGAAGACTTTCTCAAGATGAAGTTCCGACGCCCTTTTTGTGGATTTACTTGCCCAAGAATTTGTCTTGACGGTTCAGGTGGCAAATTCTACCGAAAAGAAGCTGCCAAGAAACTTTTTGCATACACTAGCAATTCACAGTTTGACAAACATTTTTCATTTGAAACTATTCTTTCCTGAGATAAGAAGTATCTTATACTTAATTCTTCTAAAGGTTATAAGCTACTTATGTACCAAATTTCTTGTAGATCAGTGCCTTGGTTGTGTAAGTGAGAACATTATGTAGAACTCTCAGGCATGCAGGTTTCCTCACGATGTTTTACTTGACCGTTTAAGCAAGTGATAAGATATTAAAATTCCTTAAAACGCAGATAACTTAGAAAAGTTAGAGGTGCGTGCTGGGATTCGAACTCCGCCCCCTGAAAGGAAAGTGGAGCTCCTGCCAAATGCGCTATCACAGCTTCTACTTACTTATCTACTTCGTATACGAGTAGTTATTTCAATAAAATATTCATTTGACTACTCCATTGTACCGTTTGATTTCTATTGTGAGAAACACAATAGCTCTTGTGTTGTTTCTTGATTTGAATTGCTCCCATAACTCCCAGTTTTTCCCCTATTACAGAAATGGCTTTGGGCTATGAGAGTATTGAGCTTGAAAAACGGGAAAATGCGGTGGAAGAGTTTTTCCTGCATGTATAGGTATCTGTAGGGTCTTCGCGAAATTAGGTGACCCAGTTCATCACTTTCTTACAAGATATCGATTTTTCTTGCATCTACGTTACCTAACTCAACTTACGTTTTTTACCCGTCTCGAAGGGTAATGTTTAACTCAATGATAAGGTTAGGCAGCAAAATGTATCATCATGATATCAACCCATTACCGGAACACCACCGCGCACGGGTCACCTCCTACAACAATATAAATCGATCGATGGACTCGTTAATATCTTACACACAATTTTTTTCGCAATTCAAACAGTATCGACAAAATGAAAAAAAACTTGTGTTCAAATCAGTATTCAAAAAATTAAAAAACATTTTCTAACACGAGTGTAATATAAACTTTTTTAATAATTTGAAATATTAAAAAATACGTGGCAACAGAGGAAAGATGATCATCATTCTAAGCCTGTAGTCCTACTGCTGATTTTTGTAGAAGTAAGTACGAATTTGAGCTTTAAAACAAGGTATATATATTCCATTGTACTCTGATGTTACAGAGAACAGAAGTCCAAACCGACTTTAAATTAGGAGCGTACAAATCTTAGATTAGGTGTACAGGAAACCTGGCCACAAAAAGTAACACTTGATACAGTGAAGTGGTACCTTAGTTTCATATAACGTTCCTATATTTCATTTTTGATACAGAAAACATATTGAATATATAAATAATAAAAATGCAACGACAATACACACGTCGCTATCTAGCCCCAAAGTAAGCGTAGCTTGTGTTATGAGTACTAAAATAACTGATGAATATTTTTATGAATAACAAACATAAATACTTAGAATATACATATAAACATCCAGACACTGAAAACATACATGCTCATCACACAAACATTTTCCATTTGTCGAACTTACAGCTATGGTCTCAGAAAAAAGGGTCGCTGCAAACTGCGCCAATCGGCCGTCAAATTAACAACCCTAACTACTTGTAATGACTTCAAATCACATTTACAGGTTAATGTGTATGAGTATATAGGTAAGTGTTAATTATCGTTTATACCTAGGACTAAACCTTTTCTCTAATGCCATAGTAATCCGTGATATTTAGCTTAAAATGTAAACCCCGCTGATGTTATATTTGTGGCTGCGTATCTTATTATTACATCTTTGCACAGTTATTTTTTAAAAAGTTTATAACGATCTGTAGAAAAAAATGTGGTACTCAAGTTTTTAATTATAATGTCCTTTTATAACACTATACATTAATAATATTATTATTATTACAACACTTTATTTGTTCACCACATTAAATAATGTGTTACAGTAATTTTATAAAGTGGGTAAATAATCAAACTTTTGATAACTATAAATTCATATTTGCCAGATATTTTATTAAATTGATTAAGATTTTACAAATACCCTAAAAATTACTAATTAGATTTAATTTTTTATAATTTTAAATTATATCTGATTAATAACCAATGTTCATGACATTGAGTTGAATGGGTATTTCGATATAAATATGACTGTATTATCGATACACTTCGGTCCTACATGAAATCGAACGATGCAAAGATACCTCCCGGTGTCTTAGTCGTTTATCAAATGGGTATACAACGTGTAACGAAATAACGAAAGTGGTAATGCTGAAGGGTGCCTAAGTATATCTCATAAGGAAACACCCTATTTATTTTTCCACACAAAGTAATTCAAAACATTCTAAGTGTTTACTTATGACAACCGTATTGAAAATAAAAGACCAACACGCGCATAGTACCTGCGATACACGACGCGTACCCAATGAAGTGACAGGAGTCGCATAATTTTACTTTTGCATGTGTTGTTAGTGCTGTATCGGATTTCTTTCAGTAAAATCTATGGCAATGGTTTACTCAAAAACTATTAGCGTTTCGGCTTCACAGAGACACAGAGGTACATTTTTAAGTCTCAGAGAAACTTAATAATGTACCTCTAAAGCCTCTGAAGTATTATTACGGATTTCATTTACACGTTATGTATACAAGAAAACAGAAACGTGAATAATTTCAATGGAAAAGTTTGTTTCATAATTATTATAAACAAAACTATTTCAATCTAGGTTTATGGTCCAGTTTTTAATTGTTGGTTAAAAATAATAGAATAGATAAGAAGAACTTTACCTTTGGCAACAATAAATAGAAGGAAAACACAAAGAAAACAGTACAAAACAGTACTTATTACTAGGATTCTAAGGCGACCTTCGCGAACTTTTGCCCAGGAATTTATCCATGTGGTTTTATTTTCTCGAGATTTAAAGTCTTTGACAATTTTTTATTATTTATTTAAACATCTCTGTGCAAGGAGTCTATCGATTTTTTGCTCGTTAAAGAAGACAAACCGACGCATAAACTTTCGCATTTACACTATAAAGTGAGTGAGATATGAGAAAGTGTTCAATGCTAAGCGTTTTTATCACTTTTGTTTTTATTTGTGGACGTTCTCCAAGCGATCCGAAGCCGTTGTCGAAATTCCTAATAAATCCAACGATTAAAACATGATAAACTGTTCGCATGGCGCAATAAATGCCCCGTAACAAATCAAAGACTGCGATGCCGTTCCATTCAGCCTAAACTAGCTTCGTAAGCGGTTGACATCTAAAATTTATTAATACAAAGCCACTGGGGTATACCAGCTGCATACTGCAAGTGAGTTTGGTGGAGCCAACCAGTCGCCCTGCATCCGTCGCGCGCAGTGCCCGTGAGCTGAGTGTAAACACGTTTGAATTCCGACTTTCAATGTCAAACGAATCAAAAACATTCGACCAATCGATATCACCGAATCAATCAACAAGTCCCACAACCCTAGGTGTTCGAATCGAATCTTATCGGTTGTTTGTAAACAGTGATGGGGTGATTAAATATAGAAACGTTTTCGACGTGCTTGAATCATAGGAGAGTTTTATTTTTCGAAAACGCGTTCCCGGTCGCTATTTTCGTTTTCAGTGGTAACTATTGTGTTTGTGTTTTGAGTGCTAGTGATGTGAATAACTGAATATTGGATTAGTTTAGCGTCAACATGTTCGGCGTGTTCATCAAAAGGTGGAATAAGAGGTACACGTGCCCTAGTTCTGGGAACAATACTAACAATTGATTTGCGATATCGATGCGGAATAATAAATGCGAAATGAGTTCTTGTAGGAAATGACGGGCATGTTAAGGAACGTTGTTTGCTTTGTGTTTGTTCTTTTCGATTATAGAATGCAGATTTTTATTACTTTGACCTATTACGTTTTACGATGTTAGTTGATACTAAATTAAGTCACTTCCGAGTTGGTGATTTACGATATTTTCTCGGCTCTAGTTTCCTTATTTGTGAATTTAAAACGAATAGTGTAACATTATTGGTAATTAAATGCTTACACCTTTTTCTTTAATATAATACATATGTAGGAACATCAATTTCGAAAATATTATTGTGGCGTTCTTTAATATTCTTTCTTTTATCTCTTCTACGACTTCTTTAAATTAGTTTGTTTGTATGTTACGATGACTATTGGTTCGCCCTTCTAATTCCATTAATATAAAATTAATCAGAAATAATTAGGTAGGTACTCGTATAGATTATTTGTGACATTAACATTTTATACAGTTATATTAATAATTAAAATTTGGGAACATCTTTGTTAATATATACAGTATGTATTTTCCTTATTGAAAAGAGAGATCACAAAATCAAAACTTCATTTTTAGTTACTGTTTTATTAAATAATAACAAAGGTAATAAAGCAAAGCAAAGCTATCACTTTTTTTTTCCGTAGAGTGTCTATCAGGAAACACTAGTACCTATCAGATCCTTCGCCAAACCACAGACTAAAAATGGTTCTTTTTCGAGGTCTTTAATTTTTAGAATGTATTTGATACCTATCAACGTCTTTGAGTAGAAAGTATTTTCAAAGCCATTTTGAAGGTAAATGCTTTTTTTTTTTAATTTCCATGCATTCACTTGTTTATGAGTGGCTAGGACATAATTAAATGATGTACCTAGTTGGATTATATTGATATAGATCTAGCGATTCTTAGGGTTGCCTTCAATGTGCAATTTCTTTATTCAATCTATCCGCATTTAGATTTATTACTGTTACGTTGTTGTGGTTAAAATACCTATATCCTTACTATTTTTGACAAATTACAAATAAATGCCAAGCAACTTATTAAGAGATTACGGATAGATTGAATATAGAAAATAGACGTAAATCACCTGTCTTCAGAACAAATACCTGCATAATGGACGTGTTCTAAACAATGGCCAAAATATAAAAAAAAAAACATAGAACACTTTCTTTAAATAGAGGTAAAAGGGAAATTTTTAATTTAAGGAACATTATGGGAAATTAAGCATCGCAAATGTAACACAACAAAGGAGGTACACGTAATAACAGTAAAATCCCCTTTGTGATATTTTGTTATTTTTTTTTCACCCAACAATTTGTCTTACTTCCTTTTAACGATGATAAATAACTTGCTTCGCCCATGGACGAATTTAAGTGGATACATTTTCAGTTTGTTTTTGTATTATTTATTTATTTATTTATTAGCTTTTCAAGGGAAACAAACCTTACTATTACAAATAAGAGTAATGCGGTATTTTTATATCACATAACCCAATGAAGTTTCCACAACTTAGCTTAGCAACTGAAGCTTCCAAACATAAACGATAACATTATCCATAATTGCTTAGGAATTAAGTACCAAGCGAAAATTATACAACAAAATTAAATTAAAACACAAAAAAAAACCAAAACTTTAAGCTTTATGCTTATTTTGCTATAATTATTTTCCTAAAAGTGCAAATTTTGACGTGAAAAATGTCCGTCTCACAACATTTGCTGTTGAAAGCAGTGCACGCACGAGATAAAAAAATATTTGTCAAATACCTTGTCTTCTATCTAGCCCAGGCAAAGGGAGGTTTACGTCTAGCATTTAACCTACGACATGCAAACATGCAATCATCTCATTCATTCATCAGGTAATTTGTTCTCGAACATTTCTACTCAAACTAATATGTAAGTATTTATGGTATGTTAAAATATGTATTAGTATATTTGTTTTTATATTTATCAATAGTATTTGTGTAGTCTGGTTTAAGTATTAGTATGTAGACATTCGTCTGTATGTAGTAAATAGTGTACCCCACCTATTCGTTTTTCTTTTTAGTTTTCCTAATCCTTTTGTATCCTGCTTCATTTATCATGTGTTTGTTTTTTTTTTTCTCGTTTTTCTGAGTGGTGTACAAATAAAGAGTATAAATAAATAACTAAATTTTCAGCACCAAAGGAATTGCCAATGCATTGCCAGCATACTATGATTTAAACGCCACCTCTTTGGCTCGCAAAGTCCTCATTTTTTTATGTCAGTTAAATTAGCAGCACACCACTGTTATAGATCGTTTTTGTCTTTGAAATCAAGGAAATATAGTTTTTCTGTAAATATTTTTTGTCGCGTTTCCTTGATTTTACTACCAGAGCTATTAGCTCCCAATTAACTGTTAGTAATTATTATGTGACCTTCTATAGAACTAAGAGCCTACGACTGCTGTGTACGAAATATTGTAGACCATAGATTATGTTTGCATTTTGTGATTGGCTGGTAGGATAACGCGAACTTTCTCGTTAAAGAAACAAGCAGTGATTTTATTAAGGACCCAATGTTTTAAAGTCTTCAGATTTTGTTCTATCGAACTCATAATAAACAAAATAAATAAGATGGCGGACTCAGGCGAGAGATCAAGGCGAAGGTCTATGCCTTCATTCGCTGACTGTAACAGACAAATATCTTGTCAATAAATTGTTTAGGGAATGGATAACCTTATGGATTTGAACAACTGATGAGTCCAGTGAGACGTATATCAACTTTATAGTCCAAGGTTTCAAAACACGCTTCCAATCGCTGGGTAATCGTGATCCAGTGGCTTTACTTGTATTATAACTTGCTTCGCTTCGATCTCAGAGCAGACTGACTCAGTTCCTTCGTGCGTCGGCTTTTATGTTCTTCTAAATCACCGGTAACCTTAAATTCCTATTCTCATTTATACTCTAAAAGTGATACAAAATTACGAAAATGAATAAATAATAGGAAACAAAGATAGAATATAGGTAAATTGTAATGAGGATATGGCTTTGATTCTCACAGTTTCTTAAAGCCAGTTTAGTAATCGGCACAGGTTTGCTCCCACAATGACAAGGGGTTAAGGTAGTCCATCACGCTAGCCCAATGCGAATTGGTTGACTCCACACACCTTTGAGAATATTACGAAGAACTCTCAAACATGAAGGTTTCCTCACGATGTTTTCCTTCACCGTTGAAGCAAGTGATATTTTAATTGCTCAAATTAAAGCTAATTTAGTAATTAACGACAAAATAATTATTGTGCTCATGTATGTCTAGATTCGATTGTTACGACAGCCCTGCTGATAAATTATGTTTCCTGCAATTACTGCGTAGGCAGTAACTGTAACTCCGGGGTCACATTGGAAACAACTTGTCTATTAAAGTGTTAATGATCTTTTATGTAAGTGGCCTTGTACGTATAAGTATAATGCTCTATTTGGTCTGCACAAGACGTTTTTTTTTTACTAATAGTTGGCTTTTGACCTGGTGGTAAGTCATGATGCAGTCTAAGACGGTAGCGGGCTCACCTGTTATGGAGTATGGCTGTTATAACCAATACCCCTAATTGTTTTCTACGCGACATCATACCGCAACGCCAAATCGCTTAGCGGCACGTCTTTGTCGGTAGGGTGATAACTAGACACGGCCGAAGCCTATTTATATTTTAGTCTAATAAATTTCCAAATCTCACCTGCTCCTAGCAATCATGACCGCCCCAACGCCAGGGTGTTCGACGAAAAATATTAATTGTATATTCTTAAACATTAAGTTAATATATTATGATCATCGTAATACAACTCTTTAATTATAATAGCACTTATAGCCCGCCAACCCATGTTGAAGCAGAGGAGTGGGTTAGTCTTCGCAGTCAATTTCTTTCTGCTCGACACGAAAAGTAAATCTTTTTATGATTTCGAGACCAAACCGGTCTGAAATTTTTACCGATTGCTAAACGCCTGATATAAACTCATTGGTATAGTGGTAAGATTGTGTGAGGACGGATCTCACGGTGAAAGGTTTCTTTTGTCGACGAGGCAAAAGTTGATATGAACTGTGATTCTTATCAAGAAAATCTAAATAACAGACTGCAGATAGTCACTGTGTGATTAAGATATAATAATCGTTGAAGCCCACCAACCCGCATTGGAACAGCGTAGTGGGTATATGCTCGAACATCGCCTCTCCTATGAGAAACGAGATCTGCACCCTGCAGTAACATTATGGCTGCGGATAAATTAAAGCTCTACTGGTTTATGTATATTTTTTTAATAAATAAATATACTACGACAAAACAGACATCGCAATCTTGCCCCAAAGTAAGCGTAGCTCGTGTTACTGGTACTAAGATGGCTGACGAATATTTTTTTAAAATACATACATAAATACTTATAAAATACTTATAAACACCTAGCACTGAAAAACATTAATGTTCATCACTCAAACATTTCAAGTTGTGGGAATCGAACCCACGAGCTTGGACTCCGAGAACAGGGTCGCTGCCCACTGCGCCAATCGGCCGTCGTGAGCATTACGTACACAAACATAGGATGGTCACTGTTTAATGTTTATTCATAATACTTCTTGATTATATAGTATACTCGTATTACTTGATTAAACAACGGAAGTGACAAGCAGCGATAGCGTCTTTACTTAGCATTGGACATGATTTACCGAGTAAAAGTGAATGGATAATGTTAACTATTATAAATGCGAAACGGTGTTTGTTTGTTTAACCAACCTTTAGTCCTTAACTAGGCAATTAATCGAGTTAGTTAAAAAGACATAGAGTTAGTTAAAAAGACGGCGAGTAACAGGCTAACTTAGATAATCAGTAAACAATAAATGGTGGTTTACAGGAATATTCGTTTATCTACAGAAAAACCCGTCCTTCATTCACGTCCTTACAAAACAACCGACCGACTTAATTTTTATCATAGCGATAGAAGAAAGGGCGAAAAGTAACAGCTACTTTTAGCCCTGAAAATCATAATTTTTTATATTGCAATGAGGTACATACGCGGGTAACACCGCGGGGCGCAGTTAGTAAAGAACGTTTCAAAAAGGAAATAGTTTTGGCACTATCACGATTCGATACTTTTTCGGACGAGATTTAGTTATGGAGAAATTTAATTGACGCGTCATGCTTAGGCAGATTTCGTTACATGAGAGAGAGGAAAGATATAAAGTAAATAAAGAAGGAGAAAGACTGTTATACACACGCATATTTGTACACACAACTCTGAAATACATATACAGTTCTGGAAAAGAGCAACTGCTTACTTATATTTATAAATATATAATAAATTATAAATAAATAACCGTTAAGAACCGTTTTCGTCTCGGTAGAATCTGCCTTCCGAATGGTAGAGTCCCTACAAACAGACAGACTTGACGTTTCAAAAGTGCTTATAAATTAGGCCTACTTGAAATAAATGAATTTTGAATTTTGTTTTTTTTTTAATTTTGAATTTTAAACAACAATGCTTATGTGACCGTGTACGTATGTACATGTTAACGTCATGCAGCGAAGAACACTTAAGTGTAATTTGTCAAGTACTTCAAATGCTCGTCAAAGCGCATTATAAGAACATTACGCGATTCCTGATTATGTACACTACACATATGCAATCCACGCGACTTTTTCTTATTGCCAACCTCGTAGAATTACACTTTTCTAATTTTTTATACAACTGTGCATCAATTTACTGTGGTTTTTAATTTTTTTTCATTTGAACACTTCTTGTATTGGTTGTTATGTTGGCTAGCAAATTTATGAACATCGACTTAGTCTTATATCTTTAAACGAGCAATTCTTGTATATACTTGGCTCCAACGATTTTCATTAAATTTAGTATTTAAACAGGGGGTTTCGGGGGCGATAAATCGATCTAACTAGGATGCAAAAAATATCCTTTTTAAGAGATTCTGATGTTACGCCAAACAACGGAAGTATGTAGTAAGTATATCGGAATTGTCGGAATTGTTGTTTCTTTAAAGTTCTATAAAACAGTCCGCGACATACGAATATTATTAAGTCGGCTCATTCGCGGATGAAGTCGCGCGGGTCCGCTAGTATAAATAAATTGCCCACTGTTGGGGACACGCCCTAACTACGCCATAACTTTTTCAAATGTTTACAAGTGCGTTTGATATTGTTTTAGAAGATCATAAACTGATAAAGGTACCTTACTGATCTTATCCTGGTGTGTCTTTATTTAAAAAAAAAAGTAATAATGTACCATTATAAATACAAGGTAGGTATAGATATGTCTGACTTGCTATACTCATGTTAATTTACGCAACGCGGAATGTCGAATGGCGATTAAACGATAAGCCCTATGAGTCCCAACGTCACATCGTCATATATGCAAAACAAAGCTGACTAGTTTGAATTACAAATTACACGTTGTGGCAGCTTGACATCTCGTAATTTTTATCATGCTATAGTATACCACCTTACGTGACAAAACTATCGACAAAATATCTGAGCGATCGTAAGAAAGTATATAATATATTATTATGTCGATTTGATGTCCCATAAAATTATTGAAATCCATATCCGGATATATTGAAATATCCGAAATGTAGGAGGGCCGATTAGCGCAGTGGGCAGCGACCCTGCTTTCTGAGCCCAAGGCCGTGGGTTTGATTCCCACAACTAGAAAATGTTTGTGTGATAAACATACATGTTTTGTAGTGTCTGGGTGTTTATCTGTATATTATAAGTATTTATATAAGTTACTCATAAAAAAATATTTATCAGTCATCCTAGTACCATAACACAAGCTATGCTTACTTTGTGGCTAGATGGCTATATTTATTTACCTATTTATTTATACCCACATACTGAAATTCTAGAGTTTCTATCTCGGTAAAGCAAACCAAGACCGTTCCCGTGAGATTCAAATATTCATTTGAATGTCACGCAAACATCACGTTAGATTTGTCTTGCTTATTTTATTTCTTTAGACCCTTTGTATCCACACTACAAGTTCAAAAAAAAAACACAGACAGAAGCAGTATACAAAAGGTAAAACTTATCGCTTAGTAGCGATCTATGCCAGGTAACTTTAGGATTACGAAAACATAAGGATAACAGACAGCAGGTAGTGCATAATCCAAAAAAAATACATACGAATAACTAAAAACTAATACTTGAACTTGATTAAAATTAATAAATAATATAATAAACATTAAAAGGAGATAATAAATTAATATACTTTTACATATCATAAACACATATATATAACACAAATACTATTACAAGTCTTCTTTAATGTAAACTAAACTGATTTTTTAAATATAGCAAGTGTTTAAGACTGCCGTATTGGGATAGCATTGCACAGTTTAATGGTTTAGGCTTAATAGTACTAAAACTGATCTTGACAAATTTTATATAGACATCAAATCACATCAACCTTTTACCGGCCCACTACAGAGCACGGGTCTCCACCCACAATGAAAAGGAGTTACCTTTGAGAACATTATGTAGAACTCTCCGGCATGCAGGTTTCCTCACGATGATTTCCTTCACCGTTCAAGCATGTGATATTTTAACTACTTAAAACACACATAACTTGGAAAAGTTAGAGGTGCGTGCTGGGATTCGAACTCAGCCCCCCAAAAGGGAAATCTAACACCTGCCCAATGCGCTATCACCGCATTCACTGTATACTACAGCTCGCAGTTAAAGATCTCGATGAAGAAAAACATCGTGAGGAAACCTGCATGCCTGAGAGTTTTACATAATGTTCTCAAAGGTGTGTGAAGTCCACCAATCTGTACTGGGCCAGCATGGTGGACCTTCTCAGTGTGGGTGGAAACCATGTCTGAGAGCTCTTAATAATATTTTCAAGGCATGCGAATTCTGCCAATCCACGCCTAACCAGCGTGGTGGGCTAAGGCTATTCTTAGGAGATCCGTGCCCGGTACTGGGTTGATGATTATGATAGCTTGCATTCTGCAGACAGAGATCCAAAAATTTCGGCTCCCGCGTTAGGTTTAACAAACTGTAATTGATTCGTACAAACTCACAGCTAACAGTTCAGTAGATATATTTATATTCAATGACCTATTTCATAATTTTGTTTACTAATAAAATGAACGTTAAAAAATACTCCGACCTAAATATTAGGTGTGTTTCCGCTTTATATTACTTGTCACTGTCACTGATATTAATAATACCAAAATGAATTCTCTTTCCCTTTAACAAACTGATTCAATAATCCTATTTGTTTACAACTAAAATCTAATTATTACAATTCTTACATGTTTTTGATTGTAAGACTGTTGTCGTTCAAAATTTTTGATAAGTACGTAATGGTTCGAAAAGTAAGTAATGAAAGATCGATATGATTATGACGATGAAATATACGAGCGTCATGCCATTTGCCGTTACGGCATGTACGTTGGTCTTGCTGCCAAGTTGCAACAATCAATGATTCACATCAAAAATCTACGTTGGATGAGCAAAGTCGCGAACATTCATTAGTTAGTCGGAAATAAATTTGCAATGCAGTCAGCTTTGGCTCCAATCCAACTATGTAAATATTCATTCACAATCCTCAATTAAATCCTTCATGATTTAAAGTTTTGGCACAATATTATTGTGATTTATTATTTGTTAACTGAATTCTGACGTAATTGACGAATTATTGACATTAGCTGTAGGTTACAATGACTTTGCGCGGGAGATATAATATGGTCAAGATGTGCCGGACGGAATTCTGATGTAATTGACGAATCCTTGACGATAGCCGTGATTGAATTGATTTTGCAGGTGAAAAATGATATCGGGAAGATGTAACGGACGGATAAAAGTTATAGTTATTTGCCCAAGTATTGGGCAAATGAAATTAAATTTATTGTTAAGTTCAAAATCCTTTAACATAACAGGTACACTGGTCGCACTATTCACTTGTCAATATAACCCTTTCTTCACTTTCGAGAATAGAACGGATAAGATCAGGTACTCACGCGTTGAAATACACATATCATTCTCTTTGAAAGCTTTCATTAAAGTTTTTCATATATTACGATCAACAAAAAATTCCATTCAAATGTAAAGGTCGTTGCTCTTCCACTAATGGATGTGATTCTTTTATTGTACGGAACCATGGCGCTTTATGTAGTATATGTGGCCAAGAAATACATAAGTATAGCTTTTTTTTACCATAGATTTGTATTAAAATATTTTAGTTCTTTATATTATAAGTATTTATGTATATTATTCATAAAAAGATTCATCAGTCATCTTAGTATCCATAACACAAGTTACGCTTACTTTAGGGCTAGATGGTGGTGTGCTTATTGTCGTAGTATATTTATTTATTTTTATTTATTTTTACTACTTTTGTATTATTTTACTTCGGCTGTGGTCCACAATGTTACGGAATATTCGTAAATTTTGAGTTACTAGGTACTGTTATCGGGGGTTACACGATTTAAGTTTTAAAAAAAAGATTTATTACTTGCTATAGAAACTTTAATATAAAAAAAGGAAATAGAAAATATTAAACAATATGGGATTGGTCAATAAAACACGAGTATTTTCCTTGAATGCCGGTGGAAGACTGACTGTCCCTTTCCATTATATTTGATATGCAATAGGACTGAGGCATCACTGTCTCAGCATTATTGCTAGCATGGGGAAGGATATAACAACCCCCATGTTAAGAGGAAACTTACGGAAAGGGTAAGTTTTCGTTAGCCAATGCGTAAGCGAGGTTCGATTGATTGGACTTCAGGGTCGACATTAGAACTTTCTCGGATCGGATCGTCGGATTTCTTAAATAATTTGTAGAAATACTTGTGCTTTTTACAAATATAAGCTAAAGGTAAACAGAGACATAAAATAAAAGATACAATACTTAAGATAGGAAAAGTAACATGATTATTCCACTTTAATGGATTAGCTATTGAATCTAAGTCTTTCACGACTTGATCCGATACTAAATCTAAAGTTTTAAGGTTTTCTAAGTTGACATTTTGGATTTTAATACTTGGTAGGTTTACTGCCTTAAGACGATCTAGTGTACAACAACTGTCATTAAGGATATTAAAAGTTGGTTTTACAATGGGAACATTAATACTAGTTGATAGTTTACTTACAAATCTAGAATTCTTATGATAAGCTATGCAATCTAGTGGTATAGTAAGACAGTACACCGGTTCCGGAGATAATTAATTCCGTTATTTTATTATTTATACATTCAATAGATAACTTTGCGGGTTTTGATTGAACAAATACCCATTTTTCGTTATGTAGTTTATGCCAGATATCTAAATCGCCATAAACGATCCTGTACTGACAGGTTTGAGGCAATTTCGTTACAGCTTTTGTTATTAGTTCTATTTCACAGGATGGGCTTCCAGCTACAATATAAATATCTGTCATATCACAAAGAAACGTTTTCATAGTAATAACATTCTTACAGAGACTAGTATCCTTGAGAAACGTAAACGAGGACTTGTCTTTGCTTAGTGCGATAAATTCGGAAGAAGGTATAATCATCGCAAATGAGTTAGCATCTTCAGCTATATGTGAAGTTGGTAAAGGTATACTTTTATATAAATTATAATCTAGAGCGTTTACTAAAGGTATCTTAACGACAAAAACTAACTTATTATCTAGATAATAGCAAACTAAATCAGCGATGTTCAGCAGAACATGGATATTACTTAAATCTAGACTTATTGGGAAATCTCTATATTTAGGAACTACTTTAAGATTAGTTAGTATTTCTCTATACAATTGATTTGGAGTTAATACAGACGGATGTAGTATGTTAGCTTTAACGAACAGAATAGAGTTAAGGATGTCCTCTACTTTGAAGGAAAGAGTCAATAGACTTGATTGTAATATGTTTAAAATGGAGTTTAAGATTTGTTTTGAAGTTATCTAATTGTATGGCTTGAGAAACATTATTTACTGCTATAGACATTCTGTCAATAGCATCGCTTAGCTTAGCTTGGTTCAGATTCATTTCTTGCAGGGATTGATTCATATTTGACATTGCTATTTGGGATACAATAATACTTTTCTTAACAGAATTAGTTATGATCTTGTCATTATCATACAAGGTCTTAATGGCTTCGTTATAGTGTTTGGCATCATCCTCATTCATAGTGCCAAAAATGTGTTTAAATACAACACCTACACCAGCAAACCATGCTGATCGTTTTGATATGCCATTAGATATTATGTGTGAGATAGAGTCGAAGTCACGTAAAATATCTTTGAATAGTGAATCTAAAGGTTGTAGAATATTCTGATACTTTATGTTGTCTAAACCACTGTTTTCTCGACACTGAAAGCGTACAAGGTTAAATGTTTCATGAATATTTTCAATGTATACTTTATATGGTGAGACGTCCATAGGAATTACAATATGAAATTGGTCATTAATTAATTTTAAAGTTCCGACAGGGTCGAAGAGTATACCAGGACTCTTTGTAATGGGTTCCACATATTGATTGCCATCAATACCCAGGGCGGCGTTACAGTGAGTGGCGAGGATTCTGCAAATTATAACAACTATTCTAATTTATTTTTTAAAAGATTAGTATTTTGTAAGATGAATGATTGCAATGACGAATTCTAACTACTTTGAGTTGCATGTTTGACTTCATCAAAGTGGTGAGATACGTGGCGTCGGTTTATTAATAGAGTTAAAGTATTATTACTGTGTACTTTAATGATTTTGTAAGGTCCTTTCCACAGTGGGGAAAGAGCTTTCCGAAGTCGATGGTGTGATTTTAAGTAAACGAAATCACCAACTTTATATTGTACTGAACGACTGTGTTTATCATAATAGCCTTTTGATTTTTCTTTCGAGGCTCGAATATTTTCTACTGCTTTTTCCCGAGATATTTTGAGGCGATGATGGAGCATTTTTATGTAATCAGGATATGTTATGTCGGTTCGTAGTTCGAAAACAGAGTCTGGGATGAATGGTTTGTGTCCAAACACGAGTTCATATGGAGTGAAGCGGGTCGTAGTGTGGACAGTGCTATTATAGGTTAACATGGCGGTATACACAAATTTATGCCAATTCGTCTGATTCTCGTTAACAAAGGATTTCAGGTACTCCTTTAGGGTTGAGTGGCTCCTCTCGAGTGCCCCTTGGGTCTGCGGATGGTAAGGCGAAGACCAGATCTGTTTTATTTTAAGGAAATCACAAGTTCTTTTAAATAAGTCAGCGGTGAAATTTGTTCCTTGATCCGTAAGAACTGACCTTGGGATTCCGAAAAGAGTTATAAAGTGCACGAGACATTCACAAGACTCTTCTGCAGTAGCATTTGAGATGGGATATGCAATAGACAACTTTGTCAGATCGTCTTGTAGGGTAAGTATATATCTTAGATTTAGTTGTCCAGCTTCAGGCAGAGGGCCTACAATATCGAGACTTATTCTTTCGAATGGACGAGTTGAGGAAGTTGTGATTTGCATTGGGGATCTATTTATTTTACGAAGAGCTTTGTTTGACTGACATAGGCCGCAGTGTTTTACGTAGTCCTCTATTTCGGAACGCATTCCTTTCCAGTAATAGCGTTCTTTAATTCTATCATACATCCTATTGGACCCGAGGTGTCCGGCAATCGGGATGTCGTGATTTTCTTTCAGGACCTTGGCTACTTCAGATGGGGTAAGGTAAATGATGGTATTATGATGAATATTAATTGTAATGTTAGTGTTATTAAATAGATACATAAGCATAGTATAAATTTTTACAAAGGAATTTTGCTCGAATGGATTTTTAAAATCGTGTATGGCTATTTCATTGATGTCGCCAGTAAGCATGATATCGTCTCTGACTGATTTTAAAGCTTTAAAAATATCAGGATAGGTAGAAGTATCGAAATAGTAAACTTTAGTAAAAAGGAAATAGTAAGTTTTTCTGTTTGCGTCTATTTTCTTAAAAGAGTGCAGCTCACGCTCATCGTTTAAAAAGAAATCACCTGTAGAGGCAATTATGTCTTGAACATAAGGATTCGATTCATCATAATCAATGGACGTAGGAATAATTATTGTTTTAACAGTACTTTTAAGAAGACTTTCATTGTGCTCCTTAATGTATGTGTTACAAGTTTCATTTGGTTTAGTTGAGGATTTCAAGAATTCTGAATAATCTCTATTGGAATGTGTAGGTGAATTGGATTGGGTTGGAATTTCTGAAGTCTCTTTTTCTATTACCGTTGGAATTTCTGGTGGAGAAACGGGGTTAGGTGGAATATCACCTGGTAAAACAAGAGGATCTGAAGGAGATGGAAGATTCAGCGGGGAAAAGTCGATGTTTGGATTTTGAAGTGGACTAATATTCAAGTCACCCAGGTCGATTAAATCATTTATTTATTTATTTATTTTATTTATTTATTTATTTAAGGGACAATCAACAGGTTACAACAACAACTCTTAAAAACTAAACAAAAAATGAAATAACATATAAATGTAATATTGTAGACCCACTTAAAGACTGCCACAACTTGCAAATAAAAACTATATTGTTAGTTAGAAGGAGAAAAAACGATTAAGAGAGACATGAGCTAGCTAAACTAACACAAAAAAGAGTAAAGGAAAAAAAATAATAATAATAATAACTAAGTTTAAACAGTACCACCGTATTGCGATAGGAAGTGATCATCGAGAATGTCGGCCGGAGTTTCAGTTTCCAGAGTAGGGTGATCATTGGGAAACCCGGAAGTTGAAGGTTGCGGATCCGAGTTTTCTTCAATGATTGGGTTAACTGGGTAACGTGACAGTGTGTCAGCGTTACTGTTGATTTTTCCTTTCTTATACATAACTTCGTAATCGAATTCTTCTAATTTGAGCCTCCATCTTACTAATTTAGAACCCGGTTCTTTACAATTGAACAGCCACTTTAAGGGGCGATGATCGGTAACTATAGTGAATTTGTGTCCATACAAATATGGTCTAAAGGTTTTTGTGCCAAAAATGATAGCCAAACATTCCTTCTCGGTTACACTGTAATTGCACTCGGCCTTGTTCAAGGTCCGGGATGCATATGCAATGGGACGGTCGTTGCCTACTGAACCCTGAGATAAAATAGCAGAAATTGCGAAGTTGGACGCATCACACGTTAGTAAAAATGGTTTTGTAAAATCAGGATAAGCTAAAATGGGTGCTGAGATTAGTGCATTCTTTAGATGTTCGAATGCTAGTTGATGTTCATTACCCCATACGAATGGTATATCCTTTTTCAAAAGAGTTGTGAGTGGTTTAGCGATTTTGGATAAATTTGGAATAAAACGTCGATAGTATGATACTAATCCCAGAAAGGATTTTATATCTTTTGGACGCTTGGGGATCGGGAACTCTTCTACTGCTCTTGTTTTTTCAGGATTAGGTTTGACACCCTCGTCGGTGATGATGTGACCAAGATAGGAGACTTCCCTACGGAGAAACTCGCATTTGTCAGGTTGAAGCTTTAAATGGAATTTTCTTAGTCTATCAAAAATGTTTGAGAGGTTCCTCATGTGTGTGTCTAGGTCATATGAATAAATTACGATGTCATCGAGGTATACGAAGCATTGGATTCCTTGGAGACCAGAGAGAGCAGTGTTCATTAGTCTTTGGAAGGTAGCAGGGGCATTTTTAAGCCCAAATGGCATGCGAGTAAATTCGAAATGTCCCTGAGGGACTGAAAAAGCGGATTTAGGGGCATCTCGTTCAGCTATTTTTATTTGGTGAAATCCAGATGCAAGATCTAGGGTGCTGAAATATTTACATTTTCCAAGTTGGTCTAGTATTTCTGAAATATTGGGGATAGGGTAAGAATCACCAATTGTTATATCATTTAATTTACGGTAGTCGATGACTACTCGCCATTTGCGCTGACCAGATGCATCAAGTTTTTTGGGGACGATCCAGATCGGAGAAGACCATGGGGATGTAGAGGGTTTAATTATTCCATTATCAAGCATTTTATTTATTTGTGATTGTACTTCTTGTTTATGTATTTCAGGAAATCGATATGATTTTGTATTAATTGGGACTGAGGAAGATGTGGTTATTTCGTGCTCTAATGCTTCAGTACACGTTAATTTATCATCCGAAAGATGAAAGATGTCTGAGTATGTTGAGCAAAGCTCGTATAGAGCATTTGCTTCTTCAGAAGTTAAATGACCGATACGCAAGAGGTTTAGTACCTCTTCGGTTCGAGTCAATGTGCTACGAGAGATATTATGATCAATTGAATAAAATACCTCTTGATGATTTGTTTGTTCTAAAGGCAGAATTTGAAATTTTAGGTTTGAATCTACATGTACTGTGGATTCGGAGGTGTTTACGACAGAAATATTAACTCTGGAGTTTGGTTTAACCTTTACAATGCAGTTTGCTACAAGTAGGCCTTCCATCGGATTTTGATCAAGTATAAGTCCTTCGTTTATTTCCGGATTGAGCACAGAACATTCAATTATTGTTTCTGTTCGGGGAGGAATAGTAAAAACTGGTTCAGCAAAATTAAGATTAAGTTTCGTTTTATGAATTTTCAGTGTACTTTCGGCGTAGTTAATTATACAGTTATGCTTAGTAAGAAAATCGTTACCAATTATTCCGTCGTATGGGAAATCGAGGTCAGGTATAACATGGAAATGGTTATTTAGTGAATCAAAATTCATTGATATGTGTCCGAATGAGAGCATTGGATTACTTGTTGAACCTAACCCGCTAAAACTTATGATATGTTTTATTAATTCAGGCATTTTTTCGATAGCGTTAACTTTCAGAAGACTTATGGAAGCGCCACTATCGACAAGAAGTTTCAGTGGTTTAGTAGAGACAGAGGTTTGGACTTTTAGAAATGGTAAGTATTTTCTCGTTGGATTTGTGTTGATGTTGTATGTTTTTAATGATTCCTTATTTCTGCCAGGTATAAAACATGAAGGACACGAGTTAGCAGTGAACGAGACAAGGTTAGTTTGCGGTTGAATTGAGTCTGTTTTTGGTGTATTTGTAGCGTCAGTGTTTTCACGATGTGAGTTCTTGGATTCATTAGTGGGATTAGAAACAGCGGTAGAGGAAACAGCGGTAGAGGAAACAGCGGTAGAGGAAACAGCGGTAGAGGAAACAGCGGTAGAGGAAACAGCGGTAGAGGAAACAGCGGTAGAGGAAACAGCGGTAGAGGTATGTATTTGGTTACCTTTGGCACTAAGGACAGTGAGATGCTCACTCCGAATTTCGGGCTGGTTACCGTGATTACGAGTAGACTTGGAGACAGTGAGAGGGCTACTATGAATTTGGGGCTGGATACCCTGTTTGTTAGTAGGCTTAGATACAGTGATAGCGCCACTATAAGTTTGGGGCTGGATACCCTGTTTGTTAGTAGGCTTAGATACAGTGATAGCACCACTATAAGTTTGGGGCTGGATACCCTGTTTGTTAGTAGGCTTAGATACAGTGATAGTGCCACTATAAGTTTGGGGCTGGTTACCCTGTTTGTTAGTAGGCTTAGATACAGTGAATTTTGGGGTATCGATTTTAGTTTTTAATTTTCCCATACGATACCGGACGGGAAGATCTACTCGTTTAAAGGATCGTTATTATGGTTGTCTACACCGAAACATTGATCGTCTGAAGAGTTAGTCAGGTGTATCCGGTTTCGCGGTAGGAAACTATTTGGAGGTTGACGATTCGGACTATGTGCGTTTTCTATGTTGTTGAAACGTCTATTGTTATTGTATTGTCGTTTCCTGCAATTTTCTATAGTGTGACCAAGGTTTTTGCAGTACCTGCAGACGGGTGTGTTGGAGCTTGGTTTGAATTGAGCCTGAGGTTGTAACTGTGGCCTTGAGTATGTTGCAGTTGAGTGATTTTGTCTGCGCTGTTCGAAGTTATTCGCAATAAAGGAGCCTGTGGTCGGGTTTGTATATTTTCGGTTGTTGATTCCTACGATTTTTTCCTCAGCAGTGGCAAGATTTATTGCCTCATTAAGAGTGTTGGGGTCCCTACATCTAACGACCGTGGATAGCGATGATTGAAGACCAATCATAAATACGTTGAGGGCTAAATCTTGCATTGCGGCTACACGGCCGGCTAATTCGTCTTTCTTCCTCGTTGGAATTGAAATGTTTATTTCGGTTAAGAGTTTTGCGAGACAAGCCTCAACTCTTAAGGAGTAATGGCTCACGGATTCGTTGCGACCTTGTTTGCATTCCTGCAGGTCGGAGAGAAGATAAGCATAATGTTTTATGTCGCCGAATTGTGTTTTTAGAAATTCTTCTAACTGTGACCACTTGGTGAATTCCTTTACAGCGCATGCAGTTTCTGCTTTGCCTTCAAGGCGGCTAAGGATATATTTGAAAAGAATTTCTGTTTGTGTGGCCGATGCAAGGTTAATCGCATTACGACAATTATTAATAAAGGGAGTCAACTTTTCTCTGGTACCGTCGAAGGTTCCAATGAATTTAATTAATACGTTTAAATCAATATCTGACATTTTGTATTAAGAGTCTTCGTCCTTTACTTCTTTCAGTTTTGACATAAGTATAACAAAAAATTTATAAAAGCAAATGAATCTTTAAATTACTAGTGTGAATAATTATACGAGCTATTATAATGGTACAAATTAAAAGTATTAACGTAAAAACGTTTTTAAAGTAAAAACTAGCATTAAGACACAGGTGCGACTCGGTGTTATCAGTTCTTCGAAACGGCGTGTGGGCGAGAAACGTTCGGCAGAGTCTTATCGTTCATAAACAATGATCTTCGAATGGATGGAATGTTTTGGTTTTACACTAAGTTATAAGCACAAAGGTATAACTCACAGTGTTAGCAGGAACATGGTACTTGATTTTCAGGATGTAGCTCGCTGGAGGTAAATCTTGAGTTTTCGTCTTGGGATTCAGCGGGGAACAAATTGGATGATATTATTACGGCTCTTCCAGGATACAGTGCGGGACACGACGAAACCGGAACCAATATACAGCGACAGTGGTAGATAGGTTCCGCGACACTTTCTTTCTTTCAGGATACGGAGATTAGAACAGTTTTTAGTATTGGCACTTTTCACTTCACGACACTGGTTTTTGAGTCCGGGGATTTAATATCCCTTTTACGCTGCCACCATTGTTATCGGGGGTTACACGATTTAAGTTTTAAAAAAAAGATTTATTACTTGCTATAGAAACTTTAATATAAAAAAAGGAAATAGAAAATATTAAACAATATGGGATTGGTCAATAAAACACGAGTATTTTCCTTGAATGCCGGTGGAAGACTGACTGTCCCTTTCCATTATATTTGATATGCAATAGGACTGAGGCATCACTGTCTCAGCATTATTGCTAGCATGGGGAAGGATATAACAGTACGCTCTTAAATCGTAATTAACTGAAGAGTTGCAAATGTAGCTATTCTTAAGGTTATTTTGTGCCGGGTCTAATCTCAAAAAAGGTTTCATCTAAAAAGCTTCAACTGATGTAAGAAAAGCGAATGTATCGAACTTCTCTTCAATGGAAAGTTAAGGTACTTTTGTAGGTACTTTTCTAGTAACCATTGCTTGCTCATTTGCATGAGCAAGTATATAACATAGTAACATATTTTATTATAGAATAGAAATCTATATAAGCTAGCTAGCTAGCTTTGTCACGCGAATAGGTTTGCGTATCGGAGGGATCTACCAATTTGTAGCTACTAGATCGGCGTCGTATGATCAAGTTAGTAGTCTAGTGCATTACACTAGACTACGCAAAATAAGCAATTCATTTAAAGGAAATTGTATACAATTTTACAATAAATTACCGGTTGATATATTGGAGTTGTACTATAAGGGCCATATTAAAATAAACTTGGCATAACAATTGAATGGTTAAGCAGTGTTTTGTCACAATAAACTGAAAGCATCTTTCAAATAACAGAGCGTTAAAAAATATAGCATAGCTATTCCGACGTTAGCGCACGTTAATTTTATTACAAGGCAAGTTCCACATTTTAATATTAACTCCACTGACGAACATTTAACAGGAACCTCAATTGATTTGGACATTAATTTAATTTAAAGCGATACTAAATTAACTTTAATGTAGCAGAAAAATAAAGCGGAACCTTTTAAAAGCCATATTTTTCAAATCTGATAAATTTATAAACCACATTTAGTTTAATGGATGTCCCCGTGACCCATTTTCTTGCGTTTTCGAATTTTACAAGACAAACTTGTTAAGATCTCGCTAAATTAATTAAGTTCCGTTAGGCCGCTGTTATGAGTGTAATCCAAAAGTATTAAGGCAAAGAATCTTAATATCATCTTCTTAATAATAAATATCTTGTTTCTGAGAATTTCTAGCTAAAAATTAGTATGACATAAATTTATGCGATTTAACATTATTTAACTACAAGGATTTTAGCTATCGCTTCCAAGATTTCTGTCCTCAACGATTTATATTTAAACTGCCAAGAGTATGCACAGTTCGAACATGTTGATAGTTTTTGGTGAATTACGATACTTTAATGGCGCACTCAAATTTACCAAATACTTCTTGTTTTAAAGTTATACATTATCTTGTCATCTTCTCTTTGCTCTTATCTTCTTCAAACCTGAAGAAAGACTTGTTGTTTTGCTTTTGGCGATTATGACCGACCGCCTGTTTGACATACATCTGGTCATGCTGATTTTCATTTCATATCTTTTCCGCTAGGTGTGCTGGCTGATGGATTATCTTTAGCTTAAGAACAAGAGATATACGGTCTTTTGTCCTCTGACTTCGTAGTTTCAACGTATTCGTTATGTGAGAGCTCGAACTAAGACCACAGAGTTTGCACATTAACTTCTTTCTCTTTCTTCATTACATCTTCGTCAATCTGTCTATATTTGGACTGCACATAAAAGGAATGTAAACACAACCTTAGTCTTAGCACCTTATAGTTTAAATAACTGTTTTAATGATTTTTGAAAATCATTAAGTTACTGCTGAATAATGTTCAAAAATAAACGAATATCCTACTTCCGTTTGTATGTAAGGATGGATGGATGGATGTTTGTTTCTCTTCCAAGCAAAAACTATTGAATTAATTCGAGTGAATTTTGAAATGGATATAGATTATAGTCTGGATGTCCTTATCACATAGTCTGCTTTTTATCCCACCAAAAAACCGCGTACGAAGCCTAGGGCAACCGATGGTAAACAAATATTAATTTTATTCCCAGCGGAGCGCGATATCCAGATATTTTTTATCGCTTCTTCGAACAATGCGTTGTTTCTCGATAACTTTCTATTGCTGTCTGCTGTTTATGGCATTGAAAGTATCTCGTGCAAGAACAGATCATTCATTAGGTGATTATTTAACATTTATAATTGTAGTAAAGCTGTCTTCATAACGTTATCACTGACGGCCGACTGGCGCAGTGGGCAGCGACCCTGCTTTCTGAGTCCAAGGCCGTCAGTGTCTGGGTGTTTATATGTATTTTCTAAGTATTTATTTATATATAATTCCTAAAAATATTCATCAGTCATCTTAGTACCCATAACACAAGCTACGCTTACTTTGGGGCTAGGTGGCGATGTGTGTATTGTCTTAGTATATTTATTTATTTTATTTATTTATTCAGCAGATGATAAATATCGGAATCTTCTGCTGAATAAAGGCCTTTCTAAGACGGCGTCACAAGACACCGTTTATTATGCCACTTCTGGCCTTCTTCCTAGTTCAGTAGGTTGTTAATTTCCTATATTTATCTGCCTTATTTTGTATGTGTTTTTGATCGGCTTTACTATCGAAGAACCTTACCTATGTGCTTTTTAAGTAATTAAAATATCACTTGCATCTTTGGTGAAGGAAAACATCGTGAGAAAACCTGCATGCTTGAGAGTTCTCCATAGCCTGTGGAGTCCACTAATCCGCACTGAAAATGTGTCCGCACTTGGTGGACTACGGCCTAAAATCATTCTTCTTAATTCAGAGATCCGTGCTCTGTAGTGGGCCGCCGGTAATCAGTTGATATGGTATGATATTTGCGTGAGCAGAAATATTAAAAAAAAAACTAACTTAAAGTTATTTTGTGTTTTATCTGCGCTAAAGAAATTTGTAGGACAATTCGCAATTTTCGGAGCGTAGAGTGTAAATCATCGATACATTCAAGTAGATAGAAGTCTGACAAGAGTTGCGCTAACTCGGTACTTCGATATAGGAAATCATGATGGTAATATTTTTAAACATTTTTTACATTATGAAAATTAAGCTTGGTTTGCTATACTCCGCGAAGAAGAACCTCAGGAGGTGTTGACTTTACAATGAATAATTGTTAAGTCAACAACTCCTGATGCTCCGGTTTCGGAGCGAAACGTGCGTAGAGGGTACATTTTTGAAGATCTGTTTGGTGTGGAGTATAAGTATTGACGAAATTATAAATTACACCATGCAGATTCTCCTATTTTTGGCGAAGTATAGAAAATTAAGCTAAATTTTCATAATATATTGGATTTCCTCGTATCTTTACATCTTGACCTTGTCTATTTGTAAGCGAACTCCTTTTTTTAATCCAAAAACTTTTATCCAATCGATACCTACAGATGCCAAAATGGACAGTGCATCAAATCTTTGAACTGATTTAAGAAATAACTGTTAACAGAAATGGTAATATTCACTCGAAGTTCCATTAGTACTAAAACGCGTGATGATTCATAGAAGTTTTTTTGCCTTACTCGTTTTTGCACGTTCAAAAACATGGGTTACTAATACTCGTATTTTGAAATTTTATTTCTACTTCTTCGAGATAAAGTTTAAATTTCCTTTTGGCATTTATGCATTGAATGTAGGTTAGTCGTTGTGTCGATATGAATGGCAGATTTTTTGTTCCTATCATTAACTTATTATTTCGATAGGTTACCAACAAGCATCATTTTACATTTAAAAGGATTTTTTGTGAGATCCTCTTAATGTAATGTATTCAGCAAAAGTATTGATGTATTTCATTAAGTAAGTAAGTATTGATGTATTGATTTATCAAAGTGTTCATTAATTCAACAATAATTAAGCTGATTTGGTTTCTGTTAGTGTAAAAAATGTAAATGTTGCAAGAAGCAGGCGTTACTTTGCGGAAATCCAATATATTATGAAAATTTAGCTTTATCTTGCTATACTCCGCGAAAAGCAGGAGAATCTGCATGGTGTAATTTATAATTTCTTCAATCATTACACTCCTCACCAAACAGATCTTCGGCAATGTACCTTCTACGCACGTTTCGCTCCGAAACCGGAGCATCAGGAGATGTTGACTTAACAATTAGTCATTGTAAAGTCAACATCTCCTGAGATTCTCCTTCGCGGAGTATAGCAAACTAAGCTTAATTTTCATAATGTAAAAAATATTACCTTATTACATGATTTCCGACAATGCGCTCGTCGTCCGCATTTATGACGGGTTTTTGCAAATCCCGTGGGAATAATGTGGTTTCCTGTAGTACTAACTAGTAGTCTTTGGTACCCTCCATGCTATCAAGTAACTTTATGCCAAAAATGATTTTGTTTGGTTGCTTAGTTTGAAGAGTGGAGGTTGGACAACCAAACAAACACACTTTTTCATCTATAATATTTTTATGGATAAGGATGTAAGGAACACAGGAACTCTGGTTCCTTGGACCGTTGTTAAGGGTTTTATTTTTTTGATTGATTTTTTTGTTTTTTTTGTAACGTTAAGAGAAACATAAGCTTAAAAAAAAACATTAATGTATAATAAATTACCTAACTACATAAGGTAAAAAAGAACAAAATTTCAATATTTAAAAAAAACATAGAACCTTTGTAATTGACAAAACCTGAATCTGGTCCTGTCTATGTATTAAATATTTATAAATTCACCCTCAGTTTTTTTACATACTTATATATTATTTTACATTCTCAACGTCATGTCATTGGCAACGACCTTGTAGTCCTGTCTAGCTGTATTCTACAAGATACTTTTAGAAGAGTGTGCTCAGGAGCTATTCGATTTGGTTAAACCATCTCCTTTCTACCATCAAACTGCGAGGCACCGAAAGAATCTACACCGAATCTGCTACGAAGCGTTTTGCTTCTTCCTTTCTGATCCGCACCGCAAAGGCCTGGAAAGCCATGTACTATCTTGTTTTTTTTTTTATTGGATCATTAAACTGGTAACAATCAATGACGTTATCATGAGAACAACATGAATAAAAGAGAAAGACAGGAAATTGAAACTTCTAGAAATTACCACAGCATGCTTAATTTAAAGAATCTAATCAACTAACAAAGCAAAATTTAAAACTGAATACCTGCAATACTATACAAATAAAAGTGATCATATAAAATTAAACCAAATTAAAATATATTCATTTAAGCTATGTAAGTAAATGGTCGTGTTCCCTGATACCTTTAATCTGGGTACCTTGAAATCAAGAGTGAATAGGCATCTTCTAGGCAAGCGCACCCCATCTTAGGCTGCATCATCAACAACTTCAAGCACTTGTCTTCATAAAAAAAAAAAAACTTCTAAATCACTAGGCATTCGATTAAGGTGATTTCTAGGTTTAGTCGAAACGGTCTGAATTATTATGCAGTGTAAGATGGTCTTTTCTTCTGCGTTAGAATCGGTTTATTGCCGATTCTATTATTTGCGGTTAGTAGTGCAAAACAGTATATTGCTCGTCATAAAACGGTAATCAGTGAGTTAGCTCGCCAAAGTGGATCACGCTGTGCGATTGTTTGCACATTACTTTATCGCTGTGAAAGCGATTTTTTATTTTAGCGTTTACAGTTGTGTTGTTTTACGTTATTGGATGTTAAAATTGACACAGGGCATATATTGCTTCAGACTGGTGCTCGTGTCAATATTAATATTAATATTTTGGATAAATTTGCCAAGTACCTATATACCAATAATTATTGCCTGCGATTATGCTTATGCGGGCATATATTCTCTGACCACGATGAAAAAACATGTCGATCTCTTGGTCTGTGAAAAACGTAAACAAATCTAAATTACGGGGACCGTTCATTTCCCCGGGATGAAAATAGCTGATGTGCCAGTAGTGATTCCTCTGTCTGTCTATTAATTTCCCACTATTAGCTACAGGTATCCTCTGTCGAAAGAGAGAGGGTGTTAAACCACGGAGACACCACGCTACTCTGACGTTGCACTTTTTATTTCAAGGTTGTTTTTTGATGGAATATACTTATATAATTCAGTATGCCGTCTCGGCAATTGGCATGACACTCGCCATTATATTATCACACTCGACTCCCTTGCGTGGTATAAATAAACAGAATATTTATATTTCATTTTACTATTTTTATAATTTTCCTCCACATTCAAAAATTGACTTTATTTTTAAAACGACCATATTACAAACTTCATTTTTAAAAACGGAAGGATGGGCTGTGAGGTCACATATTTAATGGCTGTTCTTGATTCAAATTTCAATACTAGTGAGGTTATAAAAGACGCAGTTTATATATTAACTTAAATACTAATTTTAACGTCTGTACCTATGTTTGTGTATAAGTAGCTATTAAGTAGATTGTATGCAATGTACTACGGTTATTTTTTAATAATAGTACCCTTGTACGGAAAACGTAACATTATAATAATAAAGATTACAATAATGCTACGGCGTTCGTCCGCCATTTTGGAAATGCGCCAAGCTGATGTAAAACTCTAGTGACGCTGTCAAATTTATGAAGACCCTTCATTTCCACCCTTGCTCCCTGCGTTGACCTATTTAGAGCAATATTAGAAGAGGCAGGGGAGCTCTTTATGAATGGACATGTTCTTCTAAATGAAAGGCATGCACGCGTGGTGTAAGTTATATGGATGTATGCGGTGATTAAAAATATCAAATATTATGTTCAACATTTTGGATCGTCGGTCGTCGTGAGATATTTTAATCGCGTTTTTAAAGTTATTTATGAGATACATTTTGTTCTAAATCTTTTTTATCAGCTGCTTACATTTTTATGTTTATGTTTGTGTTGGTGATTCTAATATGAAGAATTTCCAAAATTACGAATACTTTTCTAGTTTAGTGATGATAAAGCAACTATTTTAATGACAGGTTCTATGATAGTATTTTTAAGTCTTACCAAATCGGTTATAATAATTACTATAAATTATTATTTATAGTAATTATTATATTGTCGATTTGATTTGCTTTACATAATTATGAAATAAATAAAATTGAAGATATTGAAGAAAATCCGTACCACAGCCCACACATAGATATATATTAGTGGACTTTGATGACGACGTTAAACTATCATATGTCTGTTCTTTTGTTCGGATTAATATTTGAAACTCTACTTTTTATCGTGTTAAATGTTGACTTTTAGGTACTATTTAATAATAATAATAATAATAATAAATAAAGATACTACGACAATACACACACCGCCATCTAGCTCCAACGTAAGCGTAGCTTGTGTTATGGGTACTAAGACGACTGATGAATATTTTTATGAATAATATACATAAATACTTAGAATATACATATAAACACCCAGACACTGACAAACATTCATGCTCATCACACAAACATTTTCCAGTTGTGGGAATCGAACCCACGGCCCTGGGCTCAGAAAGCTGGTCGCTGCCCACTGCGCCAGTCGGCCGTCAACATATATATTTGTGGACTGTGATGACGACGTTAAAATAACAGTCAGTATGTCTGTTTGTTTGTTCGGATTAATATTTGAAACTACTTTTTGTCGTGTGAAATGTTGACTTTTACTATTTGAGTTTTTACACCTTCAAAACCGATATATTACTCAGGCAAACGCAAGTTTTTAGTAGCGCTTTCACTTTATTTTTTATAGCAAAGAACTGACATTTCAATCCGATAAATATTTTTCGGTACAGCAAGTCCATTAACCCCGTCAAGGATAAAGTCTCCTGTTTAGATTCGCGTCCATTTATAAACAGAAAATATTAAAGATAAGTATATCTCTACCTTTTAAAAATAGTGATACGAATGCAAATGAATTAGTATGCTTGCGTAATAATAAACAATTTATCATTCACTGGAACGATTTCTGTCCATGCTAAGTGCTTTGATAGATTCTATTAAATACGTGGGTGGTTGGACTGGATAAGCGTTTCACACGTAGTTTGCTTTATCTCGAGCGTGACAATATCCGTTAGACACCGTATCTGACATCAGAACTATATCTTAGATATCAAAGTTTAAACCTGTATCTTAATGAATAAATGCCTGAACTGATTTTGATGAAATTACACGCCAATGGGAACTTCAATAACGAATCAAATCAAAATATACGAGTATTATTATACACAACTACTCGTAACACAATTTTGGACGTATATCTAATTAACAAACTCACAAAGTTTTTATTTCATTCATAATAATTAATTACTAAGATAATGTGTAAATGATATAAGGATATTTAAAATAATTTGGAATGAAAAATATTTCTGCTTGAATGTTGATCTTCTTTGCTTGCATTTTTTTTTTTAAAGAGTTCAATATTTGTGAGAAGCTAGGTAGCTAGATTCCCAGCACCTCTGATTTTTCTTAGCTATGTGCGTTTTAAGTAATTGAAATATCTTATAACTTGCTTCAACGGTGAAGGAAAACATCGTGACGAAACCTGCACGCCTGAGAGTCCCACATAATGTTCTCAAAAGTGTGTGGAGTCCACCAATCCGCACTGGGCCAGCGTGGTGGACTACGGCCTTCTCATTGTGGGAGACTCGTGCTCTGTAGTAAGCCGGTAATGGGTTGGTGTGATGCTGACAAAATTTGTTATCTCACTTTCTAGCTTTTTAGATAACCTACTAAAGCGATATATATGTCCTAGTGTTGCCCAAATGCAAGAACAAGACGAGACTTAGCCAGTCTTGGTCTTGGTCTTGCGCCAATACACCTGGTCTTGGTCTTGGTCTTGGTCTTGCGCTCCCAGTCTTGGTCTTGGTCTTGGTCTTGCAGCAAGAGTCTTGAAAGTCTTGCAATTACCTATTAGTCTATTACTATTTATTAAAGTTTACTTTAAATCTTAGAAAAACGTATTAGAATTGGAACATTGTGAGCTTGAATTAACATAGCCATAGTAAAGATCAAGCAGATTAATAAATAACTGAAGATTTGATACGAAATTCGAAAAATCAACTGACCTATATGTCGTTTTCCATGGAAGTAACTGTTTCTTAATAAACATTTATGATTTATAAGCTTACATTTGCTAAAACAACTTGTAAAAACTTAAGAAATATAATGACTAAATGTACAATAATAGTACCTAAGTAATTAGTTTAAAACCATATAAGTAATCAATATTATAATTACTTACTAGAATGAATTATTATGACATCTACTACCTATCCTCACCATTTTATCCTAATCATAATACTACTTGCGTGATCAGTTTAATGTATTCATTTTCATTCTAAGCACTCTGAAACTTATTTATTCTTTGGAACACCTGTAGGTACTCTTAAAATTCGAAATTATTTTGCATGAATAGTGTCAAATGTTATGATTTCGGCGCGGCGGCAACGATTGTTTTAGATTTCAAAAGAAGCCGCCGGCGCGTGTATCATAACCATGTACTTCCGAAAAGCGGCAAATTTCTTTGAGAAGTAAGTACAAAACCTTTGATGCCGCATTATCAAAGTGCCGATGGTTAAAACATAACTATGCATGCACTCAGTTTGATTTTAATAGATATTTTTTTATTCGCTATGTTTATGGTATTAGTCGTAATGCGCATAGGTCCAGTTTTTCATATTCTTTGATATAGTTTTTTGCGTCTCATAGAATTCCTAAGCGTACCTACCTACCTATACACCGAACTGTTACACCTAACTACTCCGTGAAATAGCGCTAAGTCCTAGCTGCAAGACGCAAGAGTCTTGCAGGCTATGTCTTGTTCTTGCTCAAGTCTTGCACGGTCAGTCTTGGTCTTGGTCTTGCTAAAAATACGCGGTCTTGTTCTTGGTCTTGGTCTTGCAAAAACGCAAGAACAAGACCAAGACTGCAAGACCAAGACTGAATTTGGGCAACACTAATATGTCCATTCTTTGTTCGGTGCACTTACAAACTCACTTTCACATTATTTAGTATGGTTACACAAAACGACTGACATCAGTCATAAATTATGTATATACTTATAAATAATTTATCCTGTAGCGATTAAATTAATTTCTTTTGTATTAAGCTATCATTTTGCCTCTTAATAAAAACGATTTATTTTATTACAACTCGCTAACATATTTCTTATGTTTTAAAGAGAAATAACTTAAATCATACTCTTTACTGCTTTATTACCTTTCATTGCTGTCGTATAAAATAAATCTTAAAATTTTATGCCAGTTACTACGTTCTGATTCTTGACAGTTAAATCATGTTTTAGCGCTATCATGTTTATTAGGTAAAACTATGCTAATGTTGTAAATTTTATTATTAATTTGATAAATTGAATGCCACGTCGTAAATCTGGCACTTAAGATGGCCACCAAAAGACATTAAATAAAAATTTTACCGATTGAACTACAGCGTCACACGTTTAACCATATTAAAATTCACAAAATGTCGGCCGACTGGCGCAGTGGGCAGCGACCCTGCATACTGAGTCCAAGGCCGTGGGTTCCATTCCCACTCCTGGAAAATGTTTATGTGAGTAGCATGAATATTTTTCACTGTCTGGGTTTATATGTATATTATTCATAAAAACATTCAACAGTCATCTTAGTACCCATAACACAAGCTAAAGCTTACTTTGGGGCTAGATGGCGATGTGTGTATTGTCGTTGTATATTTATTTATTATTTTATTTATTTATGACACCAATATTCAGATAGGTACCTTGCAATAATTTTGTTCTTCTACAAATTCTTAACATGTGCCCCAGAGACCTTAGTGGTAGGTATGTTTGGAATGAACATCTTAAGTAAACATTTAAACATAGGAGTCTTAGTCGCCGTTACTTTAAAGCCATGTATTTCATAACACTTAGCGAGCTTGGTGATTTAACAATTTAATTGGCTCATAACTCGGAGAACCGATGGACGTTGGGGTCTTGAGGTGCGGGAATTACCTCACGATGTAATTACCTCTTACCTCGAACCCTCACCGGTAAACGCAGCGTAGGTCGGCCTCCAATGAGGTGGACAGATGACATCAGGCGAGTCGCTGGGAAACAAGCGGCCCTGGACCGTAGATTGTGGAACTGCCTCCAAAAAACGTATGTCCAGCAGTGGACGTCAATTGGTTGAGTAATGATGAGGGTGGTTTACTTTGGAGGTTTAATTTATTTCATTTCATTTGAAACTGATTTTGAACGTTTCCTAATTTTTGAAGTTATACTTCTTTTGCGATGCGATGGAGAAAAATGAAGAGAGCGAATTTTTACGATGCGCGCGATACACCGACACCTGAATTCTACATCGTAAAGTTAGTTATTGGTGGCATGAAAATCGATAACTATGTCGGTTATTCTAGTATTTTTATATTTAGAACACGTGTTTCGTAACAGTACAAACAGTGTGAAAAAAAAATATTATTACGTTAATAAAACCTTTTTTATTAAAATAAAATCTTTTTGATTAATTTTAATATTTATCGTTGATTGCATTTAACTGCATTTTAGTTATTTTTTTTCCATAGGCCAAAGAAGTATAACTTCTTACGCGTGTACATAAGGACACACACTCTTTTTTTTTATGCTATAAGTTTAATGAAGAATGCAATGCATGCTTTTGGGTTTTTGAAATAAATCTGGCAGTTACGAAGTTCTGATGCGATAGTGAACACTGATAGCGAGCTCGTGTATCGAGAGGACGATTACCTAACGAGCTGCATGAAGCAATCGACGTCGGACATAATCTAGCCTAGATATTAACCTCATTTACATGCTCAGCATGCTATGTCGATGCCGGCGCAATTGTAATTGGAACGGGTATCGGATTCAGACCTGTTAGAAATCCGAAAGATATTAATGAAACCTCCTATAGTTGTACTTACATAAACCTAGTTAAAATAAATAGATAGAAATAGAGTTGTAGTACAGCTTTTTGTGGCAGAGCTCGTCCGGCGAAGCTTCTCCTTGCCCGGGGTTTTCCTCACAGGCGGACTCTGCTACTTGGACTTTGCTTTTAGCACTTTTAAATGGGGCTGGGATACAGGAATACAAACAGGATTATTTTATACATTTCTCAGTATGAGATAGGTATAGGCTGTAGTCCACCAAGCTGGCCTGATTACCGATTCGTAAAACATTATTCGGTTTATAACCTTACCTATCACTTAATCTCTGATCACTCATAGGTACTCGTACATATATTCCGAGCATAGCTCTCTCCATCGCCCGCAGAGTGACTTTGAGCTGTCTTATCATGCACATAGTAAGCGACCATGTTACAGAGTAATAAATCATCACTGGCTCATAAATTTAATCTCTCTTTTAATATACGGAAGCAGTACCATTCACGGATAGTCAATATAACTGGTCACTGGAGCGTCGTATATCATGTTGTTTTAACACCGCGGAACCCTGCCATTAGATGTTGAGTGGTGTTGGGATTAATAATAAATTTCGCCACGGTACCCTCAAAACTGACATAAATTAAAATGCTGTAAAACGAAACGGCACGTGGACGTAAACTATTATGTCTGTTCCCATTGAAATGCGTTTTGGGGTTCATTGAAGACTTTTTTTATGAAACTTACGCATTTTTTTTAAGTAAATGTTCGTGAATTCTCGTGAGATCTCCATGAAGAAACGAATTCCTTGAAACTGAATGTTAAATACTCGGAGCGAACCGTGCGCCGTGCGTGAACGAAGATCTGTTTGGTGTGGAGTGTAAGGATTGAAGAAAAAAAATGTACGGGATTGACCTACAGCGCAATTCTATTAAATTCTAAAAGTATTTTTTTATGTATAGGTTATTTGGATAAATAAGTTAGAAGATAGCAATGCAGAATTAAAGTATCTTTCCGTTGCGGGAGGGAAGTTCACGTCTATAAGTAAGGTATCACTTGAGGCAATGGAGTCGCGCGCCTTCATCCTAAAATACCGTCCGATACCTACACAAGGTGATTTACTGGCGATAAACAGAACATCAGAGAGATAGCTGATACAAGTGTGTTTGTCCGTGTGTTACGGCATTTATGCACAGCACTTTGTAGAACAAATATGGCGTGGCGCCTCGCATCTTATAGAAACTGAATCAAAGCTGATAGCTGAGCTAACGGTAATTTTGACGTCATCACTCATCATCGTTCTGTTAAAGCACATTATCTGAGCAATAAAGACGACATTAGGTGATTTATTCGTACTCATATTTAAGTATATATTGTATGTTATAGTAAATATTAGTTTATTATTTTTATATTTTATGTGTGTAATCTAGATAAGAATTAGTGTGTAATTATTCGTAAATATATATTTAATAATAATACACTCCAATCGGTTTCTTTTGGTTTTCCTAATCCTTAGGTTGCCTGGAAGAGATTGCTACTTAGCGATAAGGCCGCCTTTTTTATCCTACTTTTTAAGTTTCCTCTTGTTGTGTCCATTGTTTTTTTTTCTTTTTGTGGTCTACAAATAAAGTAGGCAGAAAAATCCTATTATAATATTAAGCATTACATGTAAGATAAAAAAGCTCAACAATCGACTGTGAGATGGTGATAACAAAAAAAAACCTGGCTAAGTTGGTAGTGGGCTCTTCTTAGACCAGGGCGCGTTTGGAACCCTCCTAGCTTTAGTTTTTAGTTAACGAATGCAGTTATCACCATCACTTACATTAGTGTAAAATGTTAAATGTATGAACGCTTCATAAGTGCCTGTGATAATGCCTACATGAATAAAACATTTTTTAATTTTGAAGTGTAACAATAATAATGCAAATGCAAGAGAAGGATAAGATAGAAAGTACAATTTGGCGTTATCGCAGCGAAACCTCAGTCATGCAGGTTTCCTCACAAAGTTTTTCTTTACCGTTAAATCAACTGTTATTATAATAGCTTGAGACGCACATAACTTAAAAAAGGTAGAGGTGCGTACTGGGATTCGAATTCGCGCCCCGACAGTGAAGCCGAAGTCCGGACCACTAGTCTATCAGCTTTTAAAATTAATGATGAAGTAGGTACTGAATTTTTTTCCAAAACACCTATACGTCATACTTCTACGATCGCGTCATTAGAAAGCACCTGAGAAGCAACTGTGGCTCGCAATGTGTGTATAATTAAAAGTTCATTTATAACGGGCGATTTATCTCTTTCAAGACATCATCGGATGTAAACAGAGATACGTGGTCTGATTTATAGCTGTAACGAAGGCGATTACGAGTGCACTTGTGTTGTAAGATCAAGGCCGATTGTTACGTGCTTGTTAATTTTATATACTAGGTTACATAAAATTCATAATTCGTTTAAAGGAAATTGCATACAATTCTACAATAAACTACCAATTGACATCTTGGAGATGTCTCTTAAAAAGTTCAAAGTTTGTATTAAACGTAAGCTTATAGCAAAGTCCTATTATAGTATAAAGGACTACGTAAACGATAAAAAAGCTTCGCTGTAAATTATTGCTCTAACCAGATTGCTCTTCTAATAATTTAAAATGACATTGTGAGATGGTGATAACAAAAAAAAACACCCGGCTAAGTTTGTTGTGGGCTTCTTCTTAGACCAGGACGCGTTTGGAACCCTCGTAGCTTTAGTTTTAAGTTTACGAATGTGGTTATCGCCATCATCTCACTACCGTGTAATTCTTATGTAGGCATCAAAAGTGCCACCTATGGGCCTACTTGAATAAAGATATTTTTGACTTTGACTTTGATACCTACTGGAGCATGTTCTTTATCTTTTAGCCATAATTGGGGTAGGGACTACCTCTTCAAGCGATAATAGCGTTTTTTTAAAAGTAATAATGGTCGGACCAAGGAAACAGCGGTTTAAGATATATTTCGGAGAGTGTGCTAAAGAACTGTTTGGTCTAGTTCCCCACTCACCTTTTTACCATCGAACCGCGAGGCACCGTAAGGATCTGCATCCCTACGTGATTGATATACAGGGACGCGTACGAAGCGCTTAGCATCTTCGTTTCCGATTCGCACGGCCAGGATCTTGAATGCCCTTCCAGCTTCTATTGTCCCCAGTACCTACAAAATGACCTTCAAATCAAGAGTGAATAGGCATCTTCTAGGCAAGCGCGCTTCACCTTAGGCTGCATCATCGCTTACCATCAGGTATGATGGCACCAAACGCTTGTCTATATAATAGTCCGGTCAATTTAGACATTCGAAGTTACATAAAGTCCCAACAAGCTGAATTTCTGTGAAGTTATTTAAAACATAATTATAAACAATGTCTAGAAGTTCCCCATCATTCCCCTGTAAGGAAAAAATTTAATTCAAGGTCAAAGGTCAAAAAAATGAGTTTCACGATTTTCAGCAAAACGGTAAGTTTTATCATAAAAGTACCTCAGACAAAACTTGTAGATCATAAAATTATCTATAAAAAATGTATCAATACTTTTTTTCTTACTAGCCACCGTTTCTGAGATATAACGATTCAAAAAGTTATAAAAGTTGTTATCGTCATAATATGCATGAGTACGCCACGTATAAACATCTAGAGTTGTAATATTTTATATAATATATATACAATATACATATATGTATGTATATATATATATATATGTGTGTGTATATATATATATACATCGAAAAAACTCATTTTTTTTACCTTTGACCTTGAATTAAATTTTTTCCTTACAGGGGAATGATGGGGAACTTCTAGACATTGTTTATAATTATATTTTGAACAATTTCACTGAAATTCAGCTTGTTGGGACTTTATGTAACTTCACTCTCATTTTTTGGTCTAAATTGACCGGACTATAAAATTCAAAATTCATTTATTTCAAGTAGGCCTAATATAAGCACTTTTGAAACGTCAAGTCTGTCTACCACCGGTTCGGAAGGCAGATTCTACCGAGAAGAAGCCGGCTAGAAACTCAGCACTTGCTCTTTTCCAATATCAACAATTTACATTTAACATTTTAAAATTCATTATTCTATCTTGTGAGGGATGAAAGCGGAGCCGGATGCTTCCAAGCAACCTTGACATTAAGAAATTCATCAATTGTATAATAACCTCGCTGTAATTCATGTGTTTTAACGCATTCTTTAAACTTATGCATTGGTAGGTTCAAAATTACCTTAATCCCTACTAATATTATAAATGTCAATGTAAGTTTGTTTGTTACGCTTTCACGCAAAAAGTACTTAACCGATCCCCATGAAACTTTGTACACATATTCTTGGAAGTGTTAGAAGTAATATATATATATATATATATAGGATACCTTTTATCCCGACATTAAGCTCGGTTCCTTTGGGAGGCATGACGATTTTACACCATAACTGCGACAAATTATAATCAATTTAAATAATTATTTTTGTACTATAGAGGTTATAATATGTGTTTAATCTAGCCTAAATTGTGGTTGGAGGTAGAGGACAGAACTCCTCAGCGGACAGCAGCAAACCCCTCATTTAAGATTTAGCAATACTGAATACTTGAAATTTTGTTAGACCTACAACTAAATTTAATGCCACACGAAAAAACAAAATCAAACGCAGACGAAGTCGTGGGCAACAGCTAGTCATATTATAAAAGCGTATACTCAATCCCACAAGTGACTTCTGCACCTTTCGCAGACGATACCTACATAAAAAAAAATTGCTGATCTGATTGTAAGAGATAATTCATCGCCTATACAAAGAAACACTTCGCACTTCGAGGGACAGGTTCTGCAAAGTGCCACTCTGTGTTCATCAATCTGAGGCGTAGGTGTTTAGCCTCACGTGCCTGCAATTACACCAGCAACCATGCCCTTCAGTTATACGGAATAGACAAATAATACTTGTACTACCCCACCTCCACCCCCAACGAGGTGGACAGACGACATTAAGCGTGTCGCAGGTAGCCGCTGGATCCAAGCGGCTAAGGACCGTGGAATTTGGAACTTCCTACAAAAGACCTATGTCCAGCAGTGGACGTCTAACGGTTGATATGATGATGACGATGATGATGACTTGTACTACAAGTCCAGTCAAATATCTCCGCCAAATCCAAGAAGAAGCAAACAAACTAAGTTGTTTGCTTCTTCTTGGATTTGGCGAGTTAGAAAATCACCCTTCCTTTGGTTTAAAGAAAATAAAATGAGCTATGACACTAATGAACAAATAAGTACGAACGTTTTATATGTGTCTGTGGCATGAATCAAGAGAATTAGAATTTGAACTGGTCAACAACGTGGGACACAGCCTGCCATCTTTGTACATGTGTATGTGTGGGCGACCTGCCCACACACACGTAGGTGTCAGGTGTGTGTGTGTATGTTTATTTAGATCTTTAGATGGATGTAGTATCTTGTTACGGGGAAGCTTTTATAGGCATTTATAAATAAGGCCACCGGGTCAAGCGAATAAAAAAATTATTAATCTTTATCGCCAAGGCCGGGGGCGAAATTCGAGTGATTTATGCCCAATTCAGTTTTATTGGGCGGGCAATTTATTGTTTTACTTTTATTACTAATGCGGGGTCAGATTTTATTGTAACCAAAATTAGGAGTGGATTATATTATTTTCTGGACCCACTAATCTATTTCAACGCGTGTTGGCGGGTTTGACCTTAGAGCTATAGTATCTGTAAATATTCTATATCACTCACGAATCGGGAGGAATTAAAGAAGTAAGAGTTCGGAGTCTTTCTTCCCAAAAACCAATAGAAGTATCAAAATATATCATGTTCAGTAAGTATGTACTTACTTTGGGGCTAGACGGCGCTGTGTGTATTGTTATAGTATATTTATTTAAATTATTTATTTTATTTACTAGTAGATACTTAGACACGAAAAAAAATTGCATCTCCGTGCTTGCTCCATCTTCGGTTGCTCTCTTACAGACAAACCTAGAGGCTACCTAAATAATTGTTTTAATTATTAGGTATTTAAATATTAGGTACCTACGCACTGATGAGAACTGCGTAACCTATTTTCAGTGCATGCACAAATATTTATCTCAAACAAGTTATTTGAGTGTCAATATTTTATTAACTAATTAGGGTTAGAACACATTATACGTTTCAAACGCTGTTTTAACCCTGCCTTGGTGTTACCTCCAATTTTACCTGGGTAGCTATTATCTGAACTAACATTTTTCACATAGGTGCACCTTGTTTTTTCCATAGATCTTAGGTAATAGGCTGTAAAATATCATGTCACTGACTTTGCAGTTCTTAATTATGAATTTCAGAAACAGTGTTAAACCTACACCTTCTACAGCTCAGTATTATCAAAATACCATAATGGGATAATCGCTCAAAAATATTCACCTTTTGCGATATAGCTTCATGCGTAAAATTTACTTGAGTTTAGAAAGTTAGGCTTTTCTTTTTACTTACCATGTATGTACTTACAAGTGACTAAAGTAGCAACGCTGTTTTTTTTAATACGTTAAAGTAACAAATAGTAAAACCGCATGATACAAAAGGCTTCTTAAAACGCATCGGCATTTTAGCTTGAAAGAATTAGAATTGACTGACGTTTATCGTCTTGAGATTTACTCAGCCTTGGCAGCAAATTTGAAATTTCAAGCTGGTGCGTAAACGGTGCGGTTACGTTTCACGCTGCGTTTTAATAACTGTTAGTGTGTTCAGGACTTTAATTGCAAACGTGAGTGGCAGTCGTACAGTAGGCCCAGACACTATTGTTTGTACGGAGCGATAAAGGTGCAGTAATAAGATATTATGCTAATAATGTACCTACTTTTAGTTTTAATATTATCATATGAGAGAAAGTGGGACAGTGTTTTGAAACTGACGGTACTAATTTTATCTAATGCCTTCACTTTTAGGAGTCAATACAAATTTATTGTTTACAAGTTACCATAAAAGATTGTGGAGAACTTGTAATATGAGAGGAACTACTCCGAAGGAGTCCGGACTGATATGATGCGGATACTCAAGAAGTCTGACTGACTTTATGATTAAAAGCTGATAACAACCTTACCGTTTCGTTGAAAGGTGGCGGAAAAGAAATAGGAACATGCAGAACCCTCATTCAGCAAGTTTTGCGTTAAGTGCATTGTGTCCAAAAACAGTGAAAACATCCCGCGCGGAATGTTGCTTGCTCCCAAACTATTTCTCGTTTCGAACCTATTGTGGTAAACATTAGAGGTAAAATAATAACTGTGAACTGCTAAATGGAACTAATAAAACACCTGTTTGAAAGTGGAGTGGTTTTTGATGCTTCAATATAGTACACGGTTTCACTATGTTCTTAAATCTGAGGATGGCGGTTAATTCCCCAACGACCAGGCGGGCGGTCGATCAAATACCAAAACAAAAGTCAGTCAAAATCCATGTTATTCTAACCGCACTCGCATAGTCACTTGGATGACAATAACATCATAGGGGTGCCCGTGTCTGCAATCCTCTGCGATCCACTGCGTTTATTCTACGTATGTTTTATATACCTACCTAGGACCTAACTGCAGAAAAATATTTAAAAAAAATAGCTATAAACTTTATTCAAATCACATCAATCACGGGCATTCATATTAAACGTACCCTTATTTTTTTCATTATTGTAAGATGATGATTGTTTTATACACTCGTGAATTTAAATCTGAAGCTATCACAATAAAGCTCCCAAACGCGTCAACGAATAATTATTCAGCAATTCGACCGAGTGACTTCCACTGCTGGACATAGGGCTTTTGTAGAGAGTTCGGAAATCCACGGTCCTGCGCCGCTTCTTTCCAGCGGTTCCCAGCGACTCGCTTGATGTCGTCTTTCCACCTCATTGGGGGTCGACCAACGCTGTGGTTACCCGTACGGGGTCGCCATTCCAGTACGACTTTTGACCCCGATGACTCTGAGCCTTCATATGATGCCCATAGTAAGCGACCATGTTTCAGTTATTAACAATGGAAACTAACATTTCATTAATTTACCCTATTTATCAGAAACATGTACTTAAATAAGGTTTATTGTCCACAGGTATTGCTGGAAAACGACGAAAACGGATGTGCCTACAATTTTTTTTGATAAGTATACAACAGGCTTTAGAGGTACATTATTTACTGTCTCTGAGACTTATCTGTGAAACCGAAACCCAATAGTTTTCGAGTAAACCACTGTCATAGTTTTTACTGAAAGAAATCAGATACAGCCCTAACACCACATGCAAAAGTAAACTCAAGTGACTCCTGTCACTTTATTAGGTTCGCTGCGCGTAGCGTAGGTACTATGCACGTTTCGGTCCTTTACCTGCAATAGGGTTGTCATAAAACCCTTAGAATGTTTTGAATTACATTGTATGGAAAAATTAATAAGCTTCAATTGATTTAATATTTTTACAGGTTACTCCTTCAATTGATTTAATATTTTTACTCCTTATGAAATATACTTATGCACCCTCAGTGGCGTGCATAGAGGGTATGAAAATAATATAAATGAAGAAAATCTCCAGTACGAGTTATAAAAAACTTAAGGATAGGCATTGTAAGAGTTATAAAAAGCCTACCCTTAAGTATTTATAACTCGTACTGGAGATTTTCTTGTTTTATATCATCTTCATACCCTGTTCATACCCTCTATGTACGCCACTGTACACCCTTGACCAGTATTTCATCATTCCGTTACACGTTGTATAATTTTAAGTAGGTACATAGGTACGACATATTACTACTGAGTCTAACCTAAGGAGCGATAGGTGTTGCCCGCGTTTTACGTCCGCTTTTATTACTTTTTTTTACAACTCTTTGATAATCAGACAAATAAGAACACTTTCGCATTTATAATATTAGTAAGGACGGAAGAAGGCAACATAACTAGTCATTTCAACAATCAGCTTTTAGTTTGTTGCTAGATTTAAATTACTATTATTATTATTTTTGTATAATTTACTCGGTTATTTATTTTAATAATTATAAACTTTGGTCATGTATAATATTTGTAACATCGTAAATTTGTTTTTTTTTTAAACTTAATTTACGCAATAGTTGAACCAATTCATGTAATAATAAAAATTATTATTGAAATAATGACAGATTTGTTTGACATTCAGAAGGTGTATAGTTAGGTACCTAGTTTGAAATAAAATATTTGATTTGATTTGATTATTCGACAAACGGCTCTCCAATCAAACCAAAACAACCTAAATTCATATCTGACGTCGGATACAGTCTTGCTGGATTTTAGATTGGATTCTGATGCAAGGGAAATTGAATCCGAGCATTCAGCCAATGGCAGGTTCACGAGAATTGCTTTGCTGAAAATTCGATGTTGTTTCTAGCGGGTTTCCATTGAATAAGAATCGAGACTTTGTTTCTAATTTTAAAATTGTCTTCATAAGCATCCAGGCTAATTTTAGAGGCATACTCTTATTTATTTTATTACTTTATTGCACAAGGAAAAAAACGGTTTGCAATCGGCGGACTTAATGCTAAAGGATTTTCTACCAAAGGACGGACTTTTGGACTGTTGGACCTGCAACACGTGTGTTGGAAAACGTGCGATGGTGCAACACGTGTGGCGAAAGGGAAATATAGCACGTATCCACAGTCGATGATGAACCAAATTGAAAAATACCTGAATAGACGCCGCAACATTAGAAAGCTAATCAAAACCCACATCCGATTGTTAACCGAAGATTAACCGTCGTTTCACACCTACGCCGAACAAAACAATGTGCCATAAAACGAATGCGAAAGTGGAAATGAGTTAAAACCACCTTTTACAACTCCAAAACCAGTATACTGTAAATTAAACAGTCATCACGCTTAATTACTTGAGTACTCAGAAACTGGTCATATTATAATACCTTTGAACATTTCTCTTAAAAAAAAGAAAAGTCAAATCACGATTAAAATCAACAGCCAGAGCTCTGTTCTCCATGCAAGTTTAATATTGATGAGAGAAGCGGTGAACGCCCAGTATAGCTCGACTTCACTTTCGTGGGGCCGAGTTCGAATCCCAGCATGCACATCCAACTTTTCTAAGTTATGTGCGTTTTAAGTAATTGAAATTCACTGGCTTCAACGGTGATGGAAAACATCGTGTTGAAACCTGCATGCCTGAGAGTTCAAAGGTGTGTGGAGTCCACCAATCCGCACTGAGCCAGCGTGGTAGACTACGGCCTTAACCCCTTCTAATTGTGGGAGGAGACCGGTGCCCTATAGTGGGCCGGTAATGAGTTAATATGATGATGATAATGACGATGATGAGTAATGAAATGAAATTTATTTATTTGCCCACAAAATCGCTTACAATTATAATACAAAAATATATCTTACAAAAAGCATGTGGACAAATAGGGTTCCACCTCAGCACGAAGCCGCAGCGAGCTGCAGCGCTGGTTTTCAGGGGGACCCTGTGTGCTCACAGACGTGTTTGCGACTGCATCATCCATGCCACAGTCTATACATAATAAAAATAAAATTAAAAATAAAACATGGTGCGGAATATAAAATTTACAGATCTAAACCAAGAAGCCTACCACAGGCAGTGTCCATGGAAACGCTAGATACTTCGTCTGTACATACGCCATAAACAAATTACAGCCCTGCTACTATAGTGTTTTTCACACACAAACACATACGGAAAAACAACTGATTCAAAGAAAAGCCTCAATAATGTCGATTTAAGAACTATAAATTTTTTGTTGCTGTAGCAAATTTGCTTTGAGTTTTTCTTTAAATAGCCGAACAGTTTGTATATCACGTATGGGTGGTGGCAAGTCATTCCAACACTTAGTAGCAGAGAACTTGAAACTGCCGCGAAAGGCGGCAGTTTTATGTCGTGGCATCGTCAAAACGAGTAGAACTAAAGTTGACCCTTACTTTACCGTGCAATCTCAATCCGACTAGCATCATTTGACGACCTCACTGGCGCAATTGTGAGAGCTGTGAATTTAAGATTCCCGGTAGGAGCAAATTGGGAATGGCATGTATTTTGTGACGTTTTAGATGCCTTGCGGTCGATCTCGTTCTTACGAGAAGAACCTGAAAATTGACAATCTTTTTATATATGCTAAGACTAATTATCTCTCCGACGTATTATTGCGCGATTTTTTCCTTCCACTACCCCTAATCGGTTTCTACGCAACATCGTATCGGAACGCTAAATCGTTTAAAGGCACGTCTTTGTCAGCAGAAGCCTCCCATCAGATCAGACCAGAGATAATTTAGTTTCATCTTCCGTAGACCGGGACCTACCTCTTAAAACCATAGCGCCATGCCAGGGGGTGTCGTCAATACTTTCAATTCAGTTCGTGTTCAAATTTATTCTAGGCTAAAGATCATTATTCAAAGACTGGTTTAAAAAAAAGTCTTCTTCCATGTGAATTATGTGGTCGCAAAAAAATACATCATTTATGTAACTGCAACTTAAACGTATTACACTACGCTTAACCACTTTTGATATTTGCTTATTACACTTGTGTTGATGATAAAGGTGTTTGAATAAACTCGCTATGCGGATAAGATCGTAATACAAACGTTTCGTACCAACACCCACGATTCATGTATTAAGCAAGCGATACTTCTAGACTGTGTGGCGCGAGCATTGTATCGCGCTTTTGAGATCTTGATGCTTTTGAATTTGCAGTCTAAAATCACGAGTAAAGATTAACTATGGTTACTTAACACCAATACATGTGAATAGTAAAGTTAAATAAATAGTATAGTACTGTTAACACTAGCACGACATATTAAACAAACTTTCAAATATCATGTTAATACCAATAATAGTTTGTAATTCACGATGGTCGCTCGTTGTGATGATGAAAGGTAAACAAATCGACCTAGATTAAATTTACATATGTGTTGTTGTTAACTGTGCTTACAAAGTTAGACTTACCATGACCTAGTTTTTAAGTTGTTCTAGTTTTGTATTTTTTTTATATTTACGAATTTTTACATACGTTCTTATGTACAAGTGATTCCTGCGCATTGTTTACGGCTTTGATATAAAGCATAAACAACGTAGCAGAACTAAAATCAACTCATCATCTATTATAATTACAAAATTAGAATTGCACAAGTATCTCGACATGAATAATCGCTTTGTTTACAGTTCATTACCAATCAATATGCACATATATGACGGTTGACGGTTGACGGTTGAACTTCATTGACCTTTGATAGACTACGTACAATGTCTTGCCTGCAAAATTTAATCGCACTTTTTGTCTTCACACAAATTTGTGCAGCAGTAAGATCGAACTTTACTGTGTTCAGGCCTAAAATAACTAGCTTTTATATAAATTGAAAGTAAACTAGGATGACCTCAATAGAAAGCTTTTTTAACATTTCGTTAAAAAATAAAACTTTTTTGAATTTTGATTTATGAAAATAGAAGTTAAAGTACAAAAAATCTTAAGGTTATCGTTTCACAAAGAGCCCGTTATCGTTGTCAATTAGAAAGGTACATATAAAGTTTTGCCTCTTAACCTAGTTACATATTTGAAAATTGCCTAGCATTATGTAAAGGTCTTATCGCTCCTCAAGTAACCATGATAACGGAAACATGGCTGAAATTTCTTAACAAAAGGTATTTCTGATAAAAATTTCATGCGGGTATGTTTTAAAGTTACCCGTGATATCTTTAAGCAAAACATAACAATGAAACCAGTCTATATATTTGTAATTCATGACAAAGCCCGCATGAATTTTAACGAAGTTATTTTTATTGCATTACTTTACATTCGAATATGTTAATACGACCATCTATTATATTGTGATAACATTGTTTTCTTTTGATTCGAGAGTTTTTTTAAGGTTTTTTTTTCTTTGTATTATAATTCTAATTTTAGGAAAACACCCTATATCTTCTGGAATGCTTATGTTAAAATATCATAGTTGCCCTTTCCATGTCATTACTCTTTCGAAAAGATAATTTGTAATGAGACATATAAATCATTGCTTAAGAAATCATATTAAGTGAATGGAAAAGTAGTCTAAATTTTGCACAGCATTTTCCCTCAAAGTGTTTTAATTCGAAAAGTGTTGTAATTTCGAAATTTAACAGTTAAAATTTAGGAAGTTCCCACAAACAAAAATTGGTTATCCTTAAAAATTCTTTATTTCTATAGCGAGCCTAGAAATTCAAAATTTCTAGGCTCGCTCGAATAAGGCTTGCATTTGCGCATCTCACTATTTATGAACTCTTTGTAAAGGAAGCCTGGAAGAAATCTAATATTAGAGATAAAGACATGTTTTGCATGTGACATTGTGATGTGTGTTTTAATGAATGAATCCATTGTATCTTTACTTGTGAAAATCATTAACTACTACATGGTCTGTTCTCAGATTATATCTTCTAATGACAATGTGAGATGGTGATAACAAAAAGAACACCCGGCTAAGTTTGTTGTGGGCTTCTTCTTAGACCAGGGCGCGATTGGAACCCTCGTAGCTTTAGTTTTGAGTTTACGATTGTAGTTATCGCCATCACTACTCACTGCTATGTACACATTTTGTATATAATAACGCATCAAAAGTGCCATCTATGTGCCTATTTGAATAGAAATATTTGACTTTTGACTTTGATTAAGAAAGTTTGAGGCCGTGCCCACCACGCTGTCCAAGTGCGTATTTTTAAACCTTTACACGCCTTAACGTTCTGGAGAACGCTCAGGCGTGCAGGTTTCCTCACGACGTTTTCCTTCACCGTTAAAGCAAGTGATATTTTAATTGCTAAAATTAAAAAGCACATAGCTCCGAATAGTTACGGATACGTGCCAGGGATCGTGTCTATCCTTCCAAATGGGAGCTGAAGCCCTAACCGCTAAACTATCACCGCTTGTACACAATATATTATTTATTTATGTTTAGATATTGGGTTAGTATGGTTAGGTAAGTATTATGAGTTAGTTAGCTCTTAATTCTTATTTGAGAAGAAAGCTGTATTGCTGTATGGGTTGCGTCGTTTATGCTTAAGTTTTCAAATGAATCTAACTTTACTTTAACAAAAATAATAGTCTCATAAATTTACATTCAAGGCAACGTCATTATATTATATTTCCTAAAATACGGTTTGCAACTAGCGGTATTATAATGTTTAAATATTGCTCTTATGCAGTTTCTGCGCCTATAGTTGAAACAAATTCCTCGAGTATCAAAATTTGTCAAGTGGCATACACGCTGGGTGATTGCGACAGTCCATTGAGAGCACGCGTGGGTGTTCACCAGTTAGTTGATAGTAAATATTTCTGTGTATTGCAAAACACATCCTATGGTCATGGAAATAGAGTATTAAATTAAACGCTCTGTTTCTGTTATTTTCCGGGATATGCTATAGGTGTGTAATTGCTGTTGCTGCGGGAATGGTAGAAAATGTTGTCGGCATAATTATATGTAACGGTTCGTTCTATTGAATGAGTGAATGGTTTATCGCTTCACTCCTCTCGATGCTATTTATATGCAAGTACTGCGGAATTGCATTTACATTAAATCGTTTATTATTACTAGCTTTTAAGCTATATATTATTTCTATTATTACTAGCCATAGTAGGTGGCTTTATGTTGTGTTTAGATTTTTAACTAAGTCAACAAAGAACGTTCTTATATTTATCTTTCACTTTTTAAGAGGTCCATTTGATAGTCCGTAGCAAGCATTCGCCGATGTAAAGTCGGGCTAAATACCAATAATATCCCAAGCTCATTGTAATAAAGTTTAAAATTAATCGAAATATTCCTGGTATTTTCTGTTAATTGGTGTGTAATTTCTGTTAAGAGGGTGTGGTAGAAGATGTTGTCGGCATATAATAAGTAACAGTTCGTTCAGTTGAATGAGTGAATGGTTTATCGCTGCATGTTGTTCACGTTCATATATATACATCCAAGTACTGTGGGATTGTTAAAACATTTTATTGTTTATTATTTGTTTAACTGTACTAGGTTGTATTTGACTGATTGGTTAGAATCCAAGCATAGCAAAATATGATTGGGATTTTCGGTAAGTAAATTCCGAGTTCCAGCAGCAGTGAGAGATGCTGTTCAAAAGTTCAAAAACAATCAATTTATTTTAATTCGACCTAGTTTATGAGCTCTTTTGAAACGTCAAGTCAGTCTGTTTGTAGTGAATCTACCACTGTCCACCTTTATGCTTTGTAGAGCACGTAAAACCGTACCTAGTAGTGTTGTTAATAGTCAGAGGGTCTGTATCAATTTCTTATTCTTACTAGAATACATAAGTGCAGATGGCTATAATCCCTATCCCTTCCCTACCCTAATCTATATATATAAAAGAAAGTCGTGTTAGTTACACTACTTATAACTCAAGAACGGCTGTACCGATATGGCTGAAAATTGGTAGGTGGGTAGTTTAGAGCCAGGAGACGGACATAGGATACTGTTTATTCCGTTCGACAGTCCTTATATATATATCTATATTCTACATCTATAAAACAAAGTCGTGTTAGTTACACCATTTATAGAGAACGGCTGGACCGATTTTCATTATTTTTGATTTCTTTGATTCCTGTTAATCCGGAATAGGAGAATAAGTATAAAAATACAATTTTTTTTTTAAATTTAAAATCAAAACAATTATCTAGCCGTTCATTAGTAACAAAACACAATTGACAGCGCACGTCAAGTTGTCTATACATAATCGTAAAACTGTTGATGTGACCTATAGAGAGATTCCGGAGTAAGATGAGTTTTATGTATTGTACTTTAAAAAGACATTGAGATGTAAAATATACTAAGGCGAAATGAAATTCGCGGGGATAGCTAGTAATATTATAAATGTCAATGTAAGTTTGTATATTACGCTTTCACGCAAAAACTAATTAAATCATCCTCATGAAACTTTGTACACATATTCTTGGAAGTGTTAGAAGTAATATATATATATATATATATATATATATATAGGATACTTTTTATCCCGACATTAAGCTCGGTTCCTTTGGGAAAGGGGATGAATGTGTTTGACGATTTTAAACCATAACTCCGACAAATTATAACCGATTTAAATAATTATTTTTGTACTATAGAGGTTATAATATGTGTTTAATTTTGCCCAAAAAGTGGTTGGAGATAGAGGACAGAACTCCTCAGCGGACACCAGCAAACCCTTCGTTTAAGACTGAGCGATATTGAAACCTTTAATTTTTTTTGAACTACAACTAAGTTGAATGCCACATCAAAAAACAAAATTAAATGCAGACGAAGTCGAGGGCAACAGCTAGTATATACATATATATGTGAACAAATTAGACCAAATTATGTATTCATCCGTAGCTTTACATGCTTATATGTCACACTGTCAGGTTGACGACCTGTAAAGTGTGTACTAGAGTGAGTATATTGAAATCATAATGACAGATAACGCTAATGTCATCTATAAAACTCTACACGCCATACAGTAAACATCATCAAAAAACGTCCAAATCAAATTAGATCATATCTCATTGATTTAAAGGTGAAAATTGTATGAAGGAATTTCCTCAGATGATTGGTGGGGTTCTGTATGTAATGTATGGGAGCTTTATCTCAGCGTTAGTTGAGTAAATAGGAGTACAGTAGGGGTATTATGTTTCGAGGAAGTGAAAAGTACTCCATAAGCATGGAGTATTTTCCACGCTGGTTGTACATACCATAGTGTGTATGTTTAATAAAATAATAAATTAATATACTACGACATTACACACATCGCCATCTAGTCCCAAAGTAAGCGTAGCTTGTGTTATGGGTACTAAGATGACTGATTAATATTTTTATGAATAATTATATACAACAATACTTATAATACACAGACAAACACCCAGACACTGACAAACCACTCATGTTCATCACACAAAGATTTTCCAGTTGTGAGGATCGCACCCACGACCCACTTCTAGAACTTTTTTCTTTTTAATTTGATTTTTTTTTTGGTCTCAATAATTTGTGCAATAAAGTCTCCAGCAGCGTGCATAGAGGGTATTTTTTTTTTTTTTTTTATACAGAGAAAATGCCTGACGCATACCACTCCGTTGGGGGAAACGGAGTAGTTATGTGGGACTTGCACCCACTAAAAACTCTGTGTGTCCCTCGATAGCCCTATAAGTGAGAGCACGGGGTTCACTTGCGTATTCACCGCACTCTCGCCAAGGTTTTGACCCCCCAGTGCGTGGCGGGTCCTATCATCACTGGCCTGATCGCTGCCAAATCCTCCAGAGAGGCGTGCACTACACGGCGCGGTGCATAGAGGGTATGCTACGATAGTACACACATCGCCATCTAGTGCCAAAGTAAGCGTAGCTTGTGTTATGAGTACTAAGATGACTGATGAATATTCTTATGATAATAAACTTAAATACTTATTAAACACCAGACACTGAAAAACATTTATGTTCATCACACAAACATTTTCCAATTATTTGAATCGAACCCACGGCCTTGGATTTAGAAAGCAGGGTCGCTGCCCACTGCGCCAGTCGGTCGATGATAAATTTTTTGCCCATCTATTTAACACCCGTATGCCAGAAATTTTGCAAAGATTAGGATGTTACCAATCAACCGAACAATGTATCGTAACTGAAACGCTATTACACCGTATTATCGAACCATTAATGCACGTGTACACTACTGTACAACAAAGTTCAATCCTTATACTCCACACCAAACAGATCTTCGGCATTGGAAATGAAACGAAGCATCTTCAGGAGATGTTGACTTTACAATGAATAATTGTTAAGAGATAATCATTGTAAAGTCAACGGTTTCGGAGCGAAACGTGCGTAGAGAGTACTTTGCAGAAGATCTTATGATCATTGCTTCTTGAAGAATCAAGGTCTTTCGCGATTAATTAAGCGCGCTTTCTCGAATTTCGGAGGCATAACCTGTAACTCTAAATTATAAAACTACGTTGTAAGATTATTTAACTTACCTTGCATAACAATTTGCTCACATTTGCCTGCCCATCCATGCCCCGACATAACGGAAGGCTTGCGGCTGTCAACTTATAGTATTGTTGAGTCTTATTTTGTTATAGCTATTTAACACCCGTATGCCAGAAATTTTGCAAAGAGTAGGATGTTGGCAATCAACCGAACAATGTATCGAAAAGCTGAAACGCTATTACACCGTATTATCGAACCATTATTGCACGTGTACACTACTGTACAACAAAGCAGCATCCCTCTAATCTCAGACCACCCTAGTATGAGCACCACTTCATGGTTATTTGTAGACAAGCCCCATTGTGAAGTTTCTTTTGTTGGTTATCATCGGGGGCTATCGATTGAGGGAACTCCTGAGTGGCCCGCAGTATCAAAGTTAGCCGCCTTAAAAAAGGAGAGGTACAAAATAATCTACTGATAAAATAACCCTGCTTTCTGAGTCCTAGGCCGTGGGTTCGATTCCCACAACTGGAAAATGTTTGTGTGATGAACATGATTGTTTTTCAGTGTCTGGGTGTTTATATGTATATTATAAGTATTTATGTGTATTATATTCATAAAAATATTCATCAGGTATCTTAGTACCCATAACACAAGCTACGCTTACTTTGGGGCTAGATGGCGATGTGTGTATTGTCGTAGTATATTTATATTTATTAAAATAAATTATTACTTATATATATAACTAGCTGTTGCCCGCGACTTCGTCTGCGTTTGATTTTGTTTTTAAAGTATTCAGTATCGCTAAGCCTTAAATGAGTATAGTAGTATATATATATATATATATATATAACATGTGACTGTCAATTAATTATAGACAAATAATTTGCAATAAAATAAAATTGTGACTATAATTAAAGATCTAAGCTATCCTATCTCTTAAGTTGGACCAGACTGCTCACGGTGTGCCAATTTAATTTAAAATCGGTTAAGTAGTTTAGGAGTCCATCGCGGACAAACATCGTGACAGGAGATTTTTATATATTAAGATTTAGTATTATGTAAGTTTATAATATAGCATTTATATCTATTATAGTATATATACATTTATATCTTTATTTGTGTAGTTACTATGTAAATGTGGCATGTATGTTCATGTAAGTTTATTTTATTTTTTCGGCTTCGTTCAGGTTGCCTTTAAAAGGTAACTTTTAGTGATAAGGCCGCTTTTGCACCCTTGCACTAAGTTCTATTCTGATACAGCTTACCCCCGGTAGTCTGACAAACGTTTTGCAGGGCAGTGTCGAACTATCGAATTTTTAACCGGCTTTAAAAAAGACGAGGTACATAATAATCTATACTAATACAGTGAATCCCCGGTAGGCCAACAAACGTTTTCCAGGGCAGTGTCGAACTATGGAATTTGTCGTATTATAGAGTAGGTACGTCTACGTAAGACCCCCTATCTATCTCTATAGTCCGGATTTTTTTACAAAGGAGTTCCTTGTATCCGAGAAACTACAATCTATGTCACAAGATTATATGTGTTATCTCTTTGATCACGCATTAGCTACATTACCGAAGATTGTCAAAAAATTATAATAGACATGTCGGGTTATAGGGGCGCCGGATAAGACAGGACCAGATTTTTGGAGGTATATAAGCTTCTGAATATATAAATACTAGTTGTTGCCCGCGACTTCGTCTGCGTTTGATTTTGTTTTTTGATGTGGCATTCAATTTATTTGTAGTTCTAAAAAAATTAGAGTATTCAGTATCGCTAAGCCTCTATCTCCAACCACATTCATCAGATCTACACAAAGTTTGGGCAAAATTAAATACATATTATAACCTCTATAGTACAAAAATAATTATTTAAATCGGTTATAATTTGTCGGTGTTATGGTGTAAAATCCCCTCTCCCAAAGGAACTGAGCTTAATGTCGGGATAAAAAGTATCCTATAATTCTAACACTGCCAAGAATATGTGTACAAAGTTTCATGAGGATCGGTTTAGTAGTTTTTGCGTGAAAGCGTAACAAACAAACTTACATTCACATTTATAATATTAGTTTGGATAGGGATAATGAAAACGAAAATGAAACTTAAAAAACCTCTCCATTTGGCATATCGTATAAAAGTACATAACATATTCAAAGCGTTATACGAACGTGGTTCGCAGCGTCATCTCATTATTTTTCTGCCGAGCAACAAAGCAGTTATTCTAGACTTCATTTCAACACCAAAAGTTAATGAAGACAGAAACAGATGCATTTTGCTCACGGAGGGCAGATGCATTCTGTGAGCATAGGGAGATATGAAGATTATACTTTTGAATTTTTGGATATTGGATAGAAGCAGGCGTTATTTGCGGAATCCCGCAAAAAGCTGATATATTATAAAAAAAAGCTTAAGAAGAAAGCAGAAGAATCTGTATGTCTAAAAATTGTTAAGAATTATATTTTAGTGTGAATAATTATTAACAATTGTTAAGTCAAACACTTACAATTATTTATTGTAAAGTCAACATCTCCTGAGGATGCTCCGGTTTCGGAGCGAAACGTGCGTAGAGGGTATATTGCCGAGGATCTGTTTGGTGTGGAGTGTAGGGATAGAGGGGGTTGTAGATTGCGCCACACAGATTCTCCTGCTTTTCGCGGAGTATAGCAAATTAAGCTGAATTTTGATAATATATCCTGAGGATGTTCCAGTTTCGGAGCGAAACGTGCGTAGAGGGTACATTGCCGAAGATCTGTTTTGTGTGAAGTATAAGGATTGAAGAAGTTATAAACTACACCTGACAGATTCTCCTGCTTTTCGCGGAATATAGCAAATTAAACTATTTTTTTATTTCTGACTGGATTCTGGTGGTAGTAGAGCTTTTTGTGGCAGAGCTTGTAGCAGAGCAAGTACTATCGCCATTTTTATTTCTGCAGCCAAGCAGCATTGTTGCAATGCTGTGTTCCGGTCTGAAGGGCGTGGTTGCCGCTGTAATTACAGGTACATGAGGCTGAACACCTACGCCTCGAATAGATGGACCAAGAGCGGCTTTTTGCAGTACGTGGTAATTCGTTATAATAAAACTTTCAATGTATTACCTACCTATTATTATATACCTATGTAATTGAGTATTATGTAAGTTTATAATAGCATAAATATATATCATATATATCTTTATGCTATTATAAACAACCAGCGCATACATGTAAGTTTTTTTTTTTTTGTAACATACTTTATTCACCATCCACATTCCACTTTTTTATCGGCTTCGTACGCTCGTCGCCTTTAAAAGATCACTTTTAGTGATAAGGCCCCCTTTGCATTCTAGCACTAAGTACTATTACTATTTTCTTTGTATTTTTCCTATTGTTTTGTGTTGCAATAAAGTTTTTCTATTCTATTCTATTCTACCTTTTTTTCTATTGCTAGTGTTGTTTTTTTCTAAAAACGTAGAATAAGGCGAAATATTTTTATCTTGTTAGTCCAAAGATGTGTAACTTCGAACGCGTGTACATACTCGTAATTATACACACGTTTTTTTTTTGAAGTTGACGTGATGTGTCGGGGTATATTGTTTAGGATAGCGGAAGATAGTTTGTATGGCAAAACACGACGGAATCTCTAGTTATATGAAACGATTATAAAATTAGGGCCAGAAGAAATTCTAGAGCAATTAATTACCTCACCTGCCGTACAATAATTCCATTAGCAGTAAATCAATTTCGATTAAAAAGGCAATTACTTTTATCTCGAGGGCTCTATCGAGGAGAGGTGTCTCACGGAGTATTTATAGGGAAATCAATCAAAAAATAGAACTTAGCGGCCGTATACACTAACAACCTTTTGTTTTTTTACAAGATTTAATTTTACTTAGCTAAATGTTAGTACGTGTGGATCAAATTTGGCAAGGCTATTTTTGGTATTTTTTACAAAACTATTAATTGGTTTACTAATATGAATAGTTATATATTTATTAAAACGGGATGATTCTATTTGATATATGCATAAGAATAAAAGCAGGTTAATAATAATCCCTACTACTATTATAAATGTCAATTTAAGTTCCTCATGAAACTTTGTACACATATTTTTGGAAGTGTTAGAAGTAATATAGGATACTTTTTATCCCTACATTAAGCTCTGTTCTTTTGGGAGAGGAGATGAGTGTTCGACGATTTTACACCATAACTCCGACAAATTATAACCGATTTAAATAATTATTTTTGTACTATAGAGATTATAATATGTGTTTAATTTTGCCCAAACTGTGGTTGGAGATAGACGACAGAACTCCTCAGCGGACAGCAGCAAACCCCTCATTTAAGGCTTAGCGATACTGAATACTTAAATTTTTTTTAGATCTTCAACTAAATTTAATGCCACCTCAAAAACCAAAACCAAACGCAGGCAACAGCTAGTTAATAAAAAAAGATTTTAATAATCTTATTAAAATCTTTTTTTCAAGTTCAAGGAGAAAAGAAGACACTACTTTTTTCCAGCCTACTCAAACACTTATATGAAGTCAAGTTAGTAGTCTTTCTACACTCTACGTCTCTCAGAACACTCTCTTGAACACGTATGCGCATTTCTAAATTTGTACCTAATGCAATTTAAAATTTTTCAAGCATAATCACCCGTCAGTGTACACCTTGCCTTCATACGGAGTGAGGCGAATCGGTAATATGTTTCATAATGTATCTAGGCTCTAGGATGGCAGTCATTTCTTAGGTTTTGTTTTAAATGATATAACGGAATCTATAATGGAAAACTTGATGCGATAAAGTCTGGAGTATGCGAAGCGTATACTATGGTAATTTCCTATGACATATTGTATGATGTATTACATGCGCATTTTTATGTTTTTTATGTTTTCGCACTTGATTACGATCCCAACTTTACTTTACTTTATTTCCAGCTTGTCTTATGTAAACAATTTTGTCATTTCTTTTAAGTGTAAAGGATGTTTATTAAAAAAATAATGAAAAGTGTGTTTAAATAAATATAAACAAAATAATGTCACGGCAGACGCGGTCATTTTCCAGCCAGATAAAACTTTTTTATAAAGTTCAAGTCTCGTTTGACCAGTTAATAGTAGCATGTCTAAAAGTTAAAAACCATGTTACGCTCGTAACTGTTCTTATCGCATAGAGCCCTACAAATAAACGAGGAATAACGTCGGAATATATATTCAGAGTTTTACACGCTCTGTCATTTGACAGTTGCTATCAGTTGAATTTTGATAGGACTTAAGACGTATTATGAAAATTAAGCTTAATTTTCTATACTCTGTAAAAAGCAGCAGAATCTGTATGGTGTAATTTATAATTTGTTCAATCCTTATACTCCACACCAAACAGATCATCGGCAATGGAAATGAAACGAAGCATCCTCAGGAGATGTTGACTTTACAATGAATAATTGTTAAGAGATAATCATTGTAAAGTCAACGGTATCGGAGCGAAACGTGCGTAGAGGGTACTTTGCAATCTTAAGATCATTGCTTGTCGGTTAATTAAGCGCGCTTTCTCGAATTTCGGAGGCACAACCTGTAACTCTAAATTATAAAACTACGTTGTAAGATTATTTAACTTACCTTGCATAACAATTTGCTCACATTTGCCTGCCCATCCATGCCCCGACATAACGGAAGGCTTGCGGCTGTCAGGCTGACGGGTCGAGACGACATTTGCGGCATGTTAATACAGTTGTAAATCACTTGCGCGTAACGCCGGCATCCTAACGGTGCGTGTTGTGTTTCAGCGAGAACACACAGGTTTCCTGGTTCAAAGTATTTGTTCACATTTTGTAAGAGCATTTTCCGTGAAACTAGCTAAGGGCTAAGTAGGAAGACGCTTGATGTTGAGAAGCATTGATTTAATATATGACTGTAAGCTCACTGTTGAGAAGGTTTATATTCTATCAATCAATAAATCCAATCTTGATTCGAAACCATATTGTATAGATTTTGACGACCTCCCTGGCACAACAGTGAGAGCTTTGAATATAAGTAGCAGGTCCCGGGTTTGATTCCCAGCAGGGGCAATTTGGGAATTTATAACGTCTGAATTTTCTCATGTTTGGTCAGGCTTTGGCCGTGGCTAGTAACCACCTTACCGACAAAGACGTGACGCTAAGCGATTTAGTGTTCCGGTGCAATGCCGCGAGAAACCGATTAGGGATATGACTACCACACTCCCTAACAGGTTAGCCCGCATCTTACACTACATAATCACTTACAACCATGTGAGATTGCAGTGAAGGGTTAACTTTTAGTGGAATGAGAAAAAAAGTAGGGCATGTAAGGATTACGTCCTGCAAATTCTTGCAGGACGTAATCATATGAATAAATTGAAATGTGTTCTTGTTATGTACCCACAATTTGGCAAATAAATGATTATTATTACTATTATTACATTTTTTTGTATTAAATTCAAATCTCTTCTTTACGAAGGTATAATTAACAGAGCACGGGCCGGAGCCAAGTGCAAAATCGGGGGAGTTATGTTAAAAACTTTCGCACCAGGCGACATGTGTTTAATATAACGGCTTTTTGTAAGAGTGTATATGCAGACTTATGTATATTTAGTGTTTTTAACCCTGCGTGGAGAGTATGAGGTATTACTCCTGTGGATGAAATAATTATAGGGATAGTTTTGGAGCTATTGATTTTCCACTGTGTTTTTATTTCTATGGCTAGATCTGTGTATTTTGAGATTTTATCGGTGTAGGTGGTGCTTAAATTATGGGTGTTACAGATTGCAATGTCTATCAAATAAACTGATTTATTTTCTTTATCTAAAATTGTTATGTCTGGTCTGTTGTTGTGTATAGTTTTATCTGTTACTATAGTTCTATCCCAGTAAACCCTGTAGCTATTATTTTCTAAGACTGATTGTGGTTGATTATTATTATTATTAACCAAATGCGTAGTTTCTTAGCCTCATGTGCCTATAGTAACACCGGCACCCACGCTCTTTAAATCGGAACACATGCACATTGTGTGGATACGAAATGTTATTAGCTGTGAACCTTACGGGTTTCAACAGCGTCACCGGTGGGTCGGGGCGAGCGCGTAGCGTCGCCTGATGAAGGGTTTTGAGCCCCAGGGCTCGAGGAATATCGGGGTGACGTCTACCTAGGGGCGTCTCCTGCGAGACTCGGACCTCGGCTTAGGCGGACGTCGGAATTTGGAGGACTGATCGGACGGTGATTAGTCCGTACGTCCCCGTGGCCGTGGATTGAGTCCACGTCCGGGTGACGTAAGAAATCGGGGAACATGCTCATTGCAACAATGCTGCTAAGCGGCAGAAATAAGCGCCAAGGTAGTACTTTCCCGGACGAGCTCTGTCATAAAAAGCTCTACTGTAGTAGCACATCTTAACACCAGACTGATAATATAAGTTTCTTGACAGATAAAAGGCAATGCCTATCAATTAAGCTGAACCTGGGAACGGAATCGAGAACCTTAGGAATCTTGTGATACTATGACAAACATACTTAACATTAGAGCAAGAAGTTTTTGAAGTTATACTTCTCTTGGCGCGTTATGGAAAAATGATGAGAGTACATTTTTACGATGCGCGCGCACAACGTCACACAAAACCGACACCATGAAGTTAGCTATAAGGTTTGACAGTGTACCCTTTCAATTGTCAAAGTCTGCGGGCTCATTCCGGTGATTTAATTGATTCAATTGTACAAAAAAATCTCAAATTTTAATGTTGAGTGAAACTTGGTTGACCAGTAATGAGTCTATTAGTATTCCCAATTTAACTATGTTTATTATATAGATTTCTTTAATGATGAAGAAATATTTTTCGTGATATATAAATACACTTTATTTAACTAGATAATGCATTATAATAAAACTTTCAATGTATATCCCTTTTTCTATTGTTAGTGTCGTTTTACGTTTTATTTACAAATATAAAATTTTTGAAATGATTTTCATGTTTTTTTATCTGATATTTAACTATTGTTGTATGTTTTTCTGGGTCTTTAAACTAGATTGTATATATGTTTTTTTTTATTCTTTGCTCTTTATTATCTGTGAGATGTCTAAGGGACTGGATCTAGCTGTGGGATATTAATATAGGATATTAATACTATATTAATATCCCACAGCTAGATCCAGTCCCTTAGACATATAGTACTATAAGTGTGGATGATGTACGAAACTAAACGGTTACCGAAGAGTTTATGTAAGAAACGAAGCGGCGACTTCGGTTCTCACATAAACAGCACGCACTGATAGCTCCAAACGTTCAAACGCCGATTTTTAAGACTCGATAAAAGATTTATTGGTAACTGCTATAAAAGATGGCTGTCTCTACTCAAGGGGTACCTTATTTCGGACACATCAATGCGTCTGTACACGTTTCAATAGCCCGTAAATACTTAACATGTAAACTGAAGAGATCGAAACGCCTCGTTAAAATGTTACTTAGATGTTTCGTTATTTTAGATGGCTTATTTTTTATTGGTGTGTATAAACTCAGCACATAAAATCACCTCGGACGCTGTTTTTCTAGAGTAATAAAATCGTACGACACTGTTAATTAAAATTTTGGGAAATACACAGGGTTTTTCACCGCCTTTCACGGCCTTTCATGGTCGTTCCTCTCTCATCCAGCCACCATTTGAAGATGATCTGTCCTGCGGGCTAGAGGTCGTCTCACACTACGTTTACCGATTCACGCTCTCCTCTCCAGAACACGTCTGCCCAAAGGGCCATCAGTACCACGACATACATATACCTCAGTGGCGAGCATGGAGAAGGTACAGGGTATGCAAGAAGCGGGCATATGATATAAAATGAAAAAATCTACAGAGTGAGTTATAAAATACTTAAGGCTAGGTATTGTAAGAGTCAAATAAAGCCTACCTTAAGTTTATATAACTCGTACCAGAGTTTTTCTTCATTTTATATCATCTGCTGACCCGCTATCAGTGGCGTGCATAGAGCGTATGCACAGGGTATGCAGATTATATAAAATTATAAAAATCTCAGTACGAGTTATAAAAAACTTATGGATAGGCTTTTTTAGAGTTATAAAAAGCCTACTCAGACGTTTTTATAACTCGTACTGGAATAATATAACTCATTTTATGTCATCTTCATACCTTGTGCATACACTCTATCAGTGGCGTGCATAGAGGGCATGGGGGTATGGGTACAGGTTATGCAGATCATATAAAATGAAGAAATTCTCCCGTACGAGTTATAAAAAACTTAAGGATAAGCATTGTAAGAGTTATAAAAAGCCTACCCTGACGTTTTTATAACTCGTACTGGAATAATATAACTCATTTTATGTCATCTTCATACCTTGTGCATACACTCTATCAGTGGCGTGCATAGAGGGCATGGGGGTATGGGTACAGGTTATGCAGATCATATAAAATGAAGAAATTCTCCCGTACGAGTTATAAAAAACTTAAGGATAAGCATTGTAAGAGTTATAAAAAGCCTACCCTGACGTTTTTATAACTCGTACTGGAATAATATAACTCATTTTATGTCATCTTCATACCTTGTCATACACTCTATCAGTGGCGTGCATAGAGGGTATGCACAGGGTATGCAGATCATATAAAATGAAGAAAATCTCCCGTACGAGTTATAAAAAACTTAAGGATAAGCATTGTAAGAGTTATAAAAAGCCTACCCTGACGTTTTTATAACTCGTACTGGAATAATATAACTCATTTTATGTCATGTGCACAAACTCTATGCACACTACTGCCTGCTATGTACGCCAATGATGAACCTCCCACTGCCAGTTTAACATGCTTTGAGCTATATCAGCTTCAGTTTTCTTACGGATTTCCTGGTGACGAATACAATAGTAAAATTTACACTATTAAATAAATCTAACCTTCTCGATCCTTGCGACAATTATGTACGTCAAATGCAAACTAAAATCCTCTTTATTTCTAAGGAGCTATTGGGTGCTTGAGGGTGTACCTTTCACTAACATAATCCGACCACTGCGGTCAAGTGACGAAAGTCGAAACCGTGTATAACGTGTTAGGGGGATATTTTACCCCTTCTAACCTACGAGTATGTATTGGAATGGTTTCTTTTATATTTTAGTTTCAAAATCCCGTTGGTGGTTAGCATGTTATACTACAGAACACGAGGTCCGATTTCGTGTTCGTGCCAGTGATTGTTAAATAGGTATTGAGTTTTTCCGAATAAAAATTGGAAGTCCGGAATTAGGAAATTGGCAGTGTTCACCCCCGTGGGCCAGAGAGCAAGTTTAGCTAGTGTCGGTCCCTATTCATTTATTTTGATTATAGCCTTTAAAGCACGCCAACCCACATTGGAGCACCAAAGTGGGTGAACATTACGCTTAGTATGAAATCGGCTTGCTCGCTATAGTGGAGTCCTATTTGAGTAACGTTAAAGCATAATTTACCTAATGCCACTCGTTTTACCGTCGCAAATCGTGTTCTCCGTGTTTCACATGCTAAGAGCTCTTGCTGTAGAAGTGTCGATGAATTTGAGCTTTATAGTCATCATCATCTCAACCCATTACCGGCCCACTACAGGGCACGGCTCTCCTGCCACAGAGAGAAATGGTTAAGGCCGTATATCACCACGCTTTCCCAGTGCGGATTGGTGGGCTCCACACGCGTTGAGAACATTATGGAGAATTCCCAGGTAAGCAGTTTTCTAACGATATTTTTCCTTCACCGTTGAAGCAAGCGATGTTTTAATTGCTTAAAATGCACATAACTTAGAAAAGTAAGTGGTGTGTGCTGGGATTCGAACTCAGCTATAACTTGACACACCTTTACATTAGTAAATTCCATTTTACCCTGGCAAAAGTACCTATCGATAGTCGATACCGACCTTCGATTAGGAGAGTGCAAAACTTATACTAAGGGCCCTGTTTCCAGCAGGGACACTAACAGACTAAGAAAGATGATGATAGATAGGACAGGTTCAAGGGGCCGATTATCTAAGTCAATTAAATTGTCACCGTGTATAGGCAGTCCGCGAAGAGTGACCACGACGATGACCGAACGAGGAGGTACTATGAACTGGCTCTATATATTACGTAGTAGCCTTCCCTTTTACTTTAGACTACTTTTTTAAACGCAGCTAAACGAGACAAAGATGTTTATTTGTGGGGCAGAACGGCATTTTATCGTAGCACTAATTGTTCCTGGGTTCCAAGTCTACTGTTGTGCATATGTCGGTCAATAAAATCATGGTACGAATGGGAGCGGTGATAGCTTAACGGTTAGGACTTTGGCTTCACTTTTGGGGGGCCGAGTTTGAATCCAATTGCGCAATTCTAACTTTATTACTTAAATATGATATTTTAATTGCGTTTTAAGCAATTACAATATCAGTTTCTGCAACGGTAAAGAAACACATCGTGAGGAAACTTGCATGCCTGAGAGTTCTACATAATGTTCTCAAAGGCGTGTGGAGTCCACCAATCCGCATTGGGACAGCACGGTGGACTACGTCCTAAACCCTTCTCGTTATGAGATGATAACCGTGCCCTGTTGCTTTTGACCGATAATAGGTTGATATGATGATGTTGACTAAAAAAAATAAAATAAAATTTAATATGCTTTTAAATTATTTACAAATATTATGTGTAACAAATAGTAGGAGAAAATTATTTTTCAATCACATTGGATTTTTTCAACGTGTTATATATATCTATATATTTATCATATAAGATAAATAAACCCAACTTGAACAGGCATCCATGACAAAGGCTTGTTTATAGTGTGGGTAGTAAAATATAAAGAAAACAAGCCACTCTTTCTTGATTTATGATTATCTTTTTATCCCATCTGTCACTAATATAATGTAGATATATCTTTGAAATGAGTTGAATCGTTGCGTTTCACATCTCAGCAAAAGAAACTGCTTATGTTAGATACGTGATGTTTCATGAGAAAGTCTGTTTTATCCGCGGTTCAATTCATAAGCGATCGCAATTACCTAGTGAGGCGGTAATAGCCAAGTGGTGGCCTCCTTTTTTTGGGGACCGAGTTTGATGCCCCGGCTCGCAAATTCACTTTTTAGATGAATAAAATATGATTTGCTCTTACGGTGAAGGAAAACATCGTGATGAATGGAGGAGCGATAGTCGAGTTGTCATTTCGGGCCCCCGAACCTAAATTTGATCCCTGGCACGCCTAACTTTTTGAATTTACTTGTGTATTAAGAAAACATAACTTCCGTTATGCTCCCCTAGTCGCCTTGTATGATAACCATTAGAAGAGCACGTAAAATGATATACGCAGTGTAAAAACAAGGTCAAATGGCACACAAAAAAGGTAAGATATATTCATAGATAAAATCAGAACAAAAATTAATTTTAACACGTTCACACGCACACACGTGTTAATGTGATTTCAAAAACGGAATAAGTATACTCATTTTCTGTTCATAAACTGACTCCATGTCAGAAATCGCGTACTTATTGTTTGTAAACACTAACAAACAAAGCATCAGACGTGGTTGTAATTTGTCAAACTTCAAAGTATTGGATAGAAGCTTTGCGGAATTCCACGATATATTATGAAAATTAAGCTTAATTTGCTGTACTCTACGAAAAGCAGGAGAATCTGTATAATGAATAATTGTTTACCCAACATCTCCTGAGGATTCGTAGCAAAACGTGCGTAAAGGGTAGGTACATTGCCGAAGATCTGTTTGGATTGGAGTATAAGTATTGAAGAAATTATAAATATATATTCTTCTGCTTTTTGCGGATTATAGCAAATTAAGCTTAATTTTCGAGAACTTAAAGTGTTTATGAATAATAAGAAGTTATTGGAATTTTGACGCTTCTGCTTGTATCTTATCAATTATTTTTATTTTATGACAGTAACGTGATGCGTGAGATAATGCGGAGGTATAATACCCAGTGAGCTACAGCGAGTTACGTTTAGTTACCTCGTACGTACCAGTGACTACTACGTGACCAGTAACAATGCACATTTGGACAACGCTTGCATTGCGATGAGGTTAAATAACAGAAAATATACTTATCTAATCATGTAAATTAATAAAGTTAATGTTGCTCATAGTATTTTTTTTAAGAAATCATTCTTTGGAGTAGTTGTGATTTAAAACTCGATAAAACGAAAATACGTCACGATAAAGAAAGAAACAAACAAATGTAGGTATAGGAAGTCGGCGAAAGAATGAGATAGAATACATTACACGTTTTATTGTAGTACATCACATCTTTTTTCTAGAACTGTATGTATTTGTTATTTCAAATAACGCTGTAATCTTTAAAAGTACCTAAAGCAACAAGCAAAATTGTCATACAACGCCTAAAGACAACAAATAGCACGAGTGAGCTTGCGTAGAATAGTGGATAAAGTTTTTGCCACGGGGGTTAAAAAAGTACGTCCTACGTAATTTTGCAATGAATTCAATCACATTTTTTTTTCAAAACAAACTCTAGGTGGTCCAGTCTTATTAATGTATTCGTGAGTACATTTGAGACCACCCATAAAGTGAAGGCATTGGATGTGACGGAAAAAAATATTTAACGACATCATTCATTGAAACGGGATCTTTAAATATAAGTTTTGATTATAATTTTCTGTTTTCATATATTTATTATAATCCCAGGTCCCACTGCTGGGCATAAATGTCAATTTGATGCGTTAATTATACACAAAATGTGTACATAGCAGTGAGTAGTGATGGCGATAATTACAATCGTAAACTAAAGCTACGAGGTTTCCAAACGCGCCGTGGTCTAAGAAGAAGCCCATAACAAACTTAGCCGGGTGTTCTTTTTGTTATCACCATCTCGCATTGTCATTAGAAAATATTTAAGAAGCAACCTGGTTAGAGCAATTGTTCACTTCCCAGCTTTTTTAGCGTTGACGTAATCGTTTATACTATAATAGGACTTTTTTTATTAGAAAAGAGAGATTCCGAGCATCGCACGTTTCTACGTATATATTAAGTTAACAGAAACAAATAAAGTAGTCAAAAATATTTTGAGATAAGCGTAGACCAACATACAGCCATACAAACATACATACGCTTGTTAAATTTCGCATATATACGTTAAGAAGCTTATATCTAAGACATACATAGACATATTACAATATTACATACATGGATAAAGGTCGATTTTTTACCTCCTTTTTATTAAATTGCTTAAAAAGTTCAACACCAGAAATTAATAATCAATCTAATCTATAATCTTGAGATGACAGATTGAATTTGATAGTGCTATCCTTTTTCTTCCCAATAGTGTAGATAAAGAAAGCACTACTAAATTTGGATTATATTGATTATACTAAGTAAGCAACGCGGTGGTTCGAATTTGTCACTTTAAGATGTGCATCTAGATTTATACTCGTAGATTAATAGAGAATAGTGAAGTGTCAGTGAAAATAAACACAACTTTCTTCTTTTAGTATTTTAATTATAATTTTTCCTTTTTCTTCTTAATATTACACACTTTTTGTATTCGTCTTTCCACCTTCCCATCCACTACCCGACTGCCCCGTCATCAACGTCGATGTCTTTTTTTTTCGGTCCAATCACCCCACCGCCACCTTGGGTTGTGATTGGTCGATGTTTTTCTGCATCGATGTCATTGGCTGGTTTCATTAAAATCAGCCAACTAACCATCTAATAATCTAATAAATATTCTTGAAGTAGTTAAAATCAATAAAAGTAACAAGTTCTACATTCTTAAAGTAATAAAAGATTTTTAAATAATAACAATTAATGTGGGATGACGGTGATTTAAAATCCGTATTTAACCGAACCTAACAATAGTATTTTTTACACTACTGACACTCAATTTCTTATCGCTCAGCGAAGTTTTTGTACTCATGTTGCGTACAGATCGTAAGCCACTTTTTGCGACGTCAGCCATTTGATTAATGGTGCAGGCTTGATAATGGGAAATTCTTGCTGAAATCATAATGATTCAGAATAGATCACTACGCTTTTATATTATTTGCGCTCTTCGATAATTTTATTACTTTTAATACTTTTACAGTTTCATAATTATTATCTTACGACTGGCCCACTGCCGGGTACATGCCTCCTTTTGGTGACAATTCGGGCACCCGTGGCAGGATAACTCAATACTTCCCAAAACGAATTCAACCAAAGAATTGACTCCGACTCCGACTTCCACTTTACAATTATTCATTGTAAAGTCAACATCTCCTGAGGATGCTCCGGTTTCGGAGCGAAACTTGCGTAGAGGGTACATTGCCGAGGATCTGTTTGGTGTGGAGTATACGGATTGAAGTAATTATAAATTACACCATACAGATTCTGCTGCTGTTCGCGGAGTATAGCAAATGAAGCTTAATTTTCATAATAATAATATTATGATTTGATTATATGATTCCCACATGATCGCATGTGATTGATTGGACAAAAAAATATTGTTTATTGTGGTAAAATTTAATGTAAACCATTGCATGCCATTGTGTGGCTGTTTGTAAATTGCAAATTGCAAATTTCTATATTTGCCTATAAAACACCTGGAATTGTTACAATCTGATGATAAAGATATATTGACGGCCGATTGGCGTAGTGGGCAGCGACTCTGCTTTCTTAGTCCAAGGCCATGGGTGCGATTCTCACAACTGGAAAATGTTTGTGTGATGAACATAAATGTTTTTCAGTGTCTGGGTGTTTATTTGTTTATTATTAGTATTTATGTACATTATTTATTATTTGACGGCCGAGTGGCTCAGTAGGCAGCGACCCTGCTTTCTGAGTCCAAGGTGGTGGGTTCGATTCCCACAACTGCAAAATGTTTGTGTGATTAACATGAATGTTTTTCAGTGTCTGGGTGTTGTCTGTATATTATAAGTATTTATGTGTATTATTCATAAAAAAAAATCATCAGCTATTTTAGTACCCATAACGTACCCGTAACGTAATTTATTTATATTATTCATAATAATATTCATCAGTCACCCATAACACAAACTACGCTTACTTTGGGGCTAGATGGCGATGTGTGTATTGCAAAAGTGTGCCTCCATTCGAAAATAGATGTTATTCAAACTAATGTTTAAGCTTTAAACAAAAAGCCACTGGAAAACTAGGTTTTCGGATATTTGAATAAAAATTCACATGTTTGTGTTTGAATAGCTTTCCTATGCCCTTATTTCAAATTGCGATTCTGTGCCAAGAAGACAAAGGTTTGCATGGCATAGATACGTAGATTCTAGTTTTCTGTTGTTTTTTTCTACACATTCTACACATCCGTGTAGACTTCCCTGGCGTAGCGGTGAGCGCTTTGGCTTGAATGGAAAGTCCCGGGTTCACTCCACTCGGCAGGGACAATTTGGGAATTTATAATTCCTAGGCGAAAATCAATTTATAGGCGGTATCATAACGGAACCCTGATTTAATCGCAAGTATCATTTAAATAATTAAAATATCACATACTACAACGGTAAAGGAAAACACGAGGAAACCTGCATGCCTGAGAGTTTTCGATAATGTTCTCGCACTGGGCCAGCGTGGTGGACTTAAACCCTTCGCATTGTGGCAGGAGACCGGTACTCTGTACCGGTAATGGTTTTATGTGATGATGATGATGATGACTTAATTCACATACATATACATATAATATAAAAGATATTATATAATATGTATAATCCCTACTAATTATATCCCTTATAATTAATTATAAATGTCAATGTAAGTTTGTTTGTTTGTTACGCTTTCACGCAAAAACTACTTGACCGATCCTCGTGAAACTTTGTGCACATATTCTTGGAAGTGTTAGAAGTAATATAGGATACTTTTTATCCCGACATTAAGCTCGGTTTCTTTGGGAGAGGGGATGAAAGTGTTTGACGACTTTACACCATAACTCCGACAAATTATAACCGATTTAAATAATTATTTTTTTTTAAATATAGAGGTTATAATATATGTATTTAATTTTGCCCAAACTTTGTGTAGATCTGATGAATGTGGTTGGAGATAGAGGACAGAACTCCTCAGCGGACAGCAGCAAACCTCTAATTTTTTGTATAACTATAACTAAATTGAATGCCACATCAAAAAACAAAATCAAACGCATACGAAGTCGCGGGCAACAGCTAGTATAGTATATATATATGTACTCAAGTATATGTCATAAAGAAGCCAGAAAAGAAAATTAATAAAACTAAGATACTGTTTAAAAAAAGGTTAAACAGTTTAATAAAATAAACACGAAATGATAAATAAATACACATACTACTGAGGTGGTAAAAAGTGTTTTCAATTGAAAAACACGATACCTAAAATTTTTGGCCAGACGCGGGATTGGAACCCAAGATTTTTTGATCTGTAGTTAATTAAGCTAAGCACTAGAGCAACGAGGCAGTTCAAACAGCATATGAACAGTGCGGAGTTTTACCATCGTTACCGTTTTTAACACAGTTATACCACTCCTTTTCAATGGTAGAAGAAGCCCGTGACCATTAGTGGGCTAGCAGGCTGATTATGAAGACCTTTTGTCATCGTCATCATCATCATTTCAACCCATTACCGGCCCACTACAGGGCACGGGATGAGAAGGGGTTGAGGCCGTCCACCACGCTGGCCCAGTGCGGATTGGTGGACTCCACACACATTTGAGAACATTATGGAGAACTCTCAGGCATGCAGGTTTCCTCTCGATGTTTTCCTTCACCGTTGAAGCAAGAGATATTTTAATTACTTAAAACCCACGTAACTTAGAAAAGTTATAGGTACGTTCTGGGATTTGAACTCGGCCCCCGAAAGTGACGTCGAGCTCGTACACACTGGGCTATCACCGCTACTACGTCTTTGTCGACTTGGGTTAATCTTTATTTCTTAGCTACGTTATGTGTGGCGAGTAAGTATAACACGTGCACTCAAATAACATCAAATACGGTAAAGCAGTTTTAGTGGTAACGGTAAATAAGTAAGTATATTGTACCTACGATATGTAACCGTTGTGTTAATATTTAAAAATCCAAGCTTTGTTTAGTAATTTTGTGTTTTATTCAGATTTCATCCAACGTAACGTGATCCGTTCCGAGCGTACTGCGCATATAGGGGTGTCAACATTCTAATCAATTCATACTTTTGTAACCAGGATTCTGTATAAAGGATTACTACGTAAACGATAAAAAAGCTTGGGTGTGAACAATTGCTCTAAATAATCTTCTTAAATAATCTTCTCAAATGACAATGTGAGATGGTGATAACAAAAAGAACACCCGGCTAAGTTTGTTATGGGCGTCTTCTTAGACCAGGGCGCGTTTGAAACCCTCGTAGCTGTAGTTTTATGTTTACGAATGTAGGTTTCGCCATCACTACTCACTGCTATGTACACATTTTGTGTATAATCAACGCATCAAGAGTGCCATCTATGTGCCTATTTGAATAAAGAAATATTTGACTTGACTTGACTTGACTTAACTGTCACTCCTAGGAAACTAAAAGTTAAGTGTTGAAAAGACGTGGGTACATTAAACCTAGACGATATATAATCACTATCGATATCATAATACTGCATCGTCGCTCTCGGGACAAGTATAAAGGGGTATACGGTTAATATTTTTAATTTTTGACGTGACAACGTCTTATAAATTGGTTTGCCGGGTGACACTTCAAGAAACTGCGTTACGCTCCGCTCACGTTATGCGCTCACAATGAGAGCGAGTGAGAGGCACGCGTCCCTTCCACTCGGGCATGGTTAGCCCGCCTAAGAGCGAGAGAGACAGACATAAAAAGTGAAAGGCACGCGTCCCTTTGTAGTAAACGCTGTTTCATTGTACGCAAATGTATTGCAAGTTATTGTATGTATATTTGTATATAAATACGTACGTATGTGTAAAGGTAAAAATAAAATTTTGTTAATATGAAATTCAGTGCGAGATTCTTTGTATAAATTAATGTTTTAAATATAATTCTTTGTATAAATAAATGTTTTAAATTGTTACTATTATTTCATCCTTGTTCCTACTATACGAATGAATATTCACATTAAAATTATTTTACCACTCAAAGTCGTTGTCACGTAAAACATTCGCCCGTATACCGACTTTACAGGCAACCAATTTTTTTTTATATTTAAGTCTCTAAAAGAGGACGTTACGCTTTCCGTCTTGTTTATTGTAACTAACATAAGACAAGTTATAATTATCAATAAAGCCGAAAAACCTGCATTGGATCAACGATTATGCTCTAAAACCTTTTCGATTGTGATAGTTTAGTTCTATATCAAGTAATAGGACGTTAAAAGATAGATGATGACATAATTGAATCTCAAAATGAATATTACTTAAAGTTGCAAACTAATGTTATATGGCAATTAATGCGAAAGAGTGTTTGTTTGTTTCTATTTTTGTCCTTCCTTCACCCGCTAACTACCAACCAATCAACCTGGTTTTTGGCGTAGAGTTAGTTCAAAGGACTTAGAGTATCATAGATTAAAAAAAACGTTCGACACTGCGTTAGCTAGCTGCGTTAACTATAATTAATTAACTGGCATATTTTTTAATTATTTCTATTGAAAGAAATATGGTAAGCGACATCCCTAGACTCTACAGCGCACGTAAGGCTCTTATTACATTGGTCGTTGACGCAATAGTAATTTGAAACGTTTGTTAAGCTAACTACACACTTGTCCGAATTCCGCAACCGAGATACGTTATCTCTCGATCGATCCGCGAATGAAATTAAATACTTGAAAGGACAACGGTAGGGGTCAAAAACCTTTGACATATAATATGTGAGTTTGCAAATATAATAATTAATGTACAGGAAAACATGAGGTATAACGGTGTATACTTTGCTGCTTTTTTGAACGTGTTGTATATTTTGCTTATAGTAAGTTTTATTTTTTACAGATATGTAAAAATCTATTTTTATTTGAATTAAATTACTTTACATTACTTTTTGATAAGCAAAATACATAATGTTACATTTATATTAGAAGTATAGTATAATATGATATTTGAAATAAATTCAATTATATAATGGACGGTCCATCTACCTACAGTGTGCACAAAGTTTGAGCGAAGCCATTTTTAAAAATCAATTATTCTATGAATTAAAAATACACAAGTAAGATATCGTATAGTATGGAAACCGATTTTGCTGGTGATGCTCAATATCAAAAAAATCATTCGCGGTATAAAAAAACATTGCTCTATGAGGTATTTTTAAATATTTTATTCCATTCAAGTCATGGTTTGTCTTATACATATAATATCTACTAGTACTGATATAAGCAATGAGTGTTTCCAACGTAAAATTTATAAATTTCCGTATTCCGTAATTTATCCATTACATTGAGATGGTGATAACAAAAATCGTTAACATACACATCTAAAACTACAAGTTTTTAAAAGCGCCCTCGCCTTGGCAGGCGCCGACAACAAAATTTTTAAGCTCCATAGGTCTTATTACATTTAGGTGACAATAAATGAAGTCTTTACAAATATTGCATTTTATAGACATAAGCATAGGTGTAAAGGTAGCTTTTAAATATCAAGTGTCACGTCACAGTCTAAAAACACACAGTATATTTACTTTGCCTTTGCGGCTGACAGTTTGAAATAGCCCTCAAATATGCCTCCGTGACATGACGAGTGTATTGTAAAGCGACGTCAGTAAATTGTTTACTGCGCTCAACACAAACAATTAGGTACACCGGAGTGTGTTAAGCTGTGGAAACAGGTCACTAATCACGGTGAAATGACAAACAAGTGGATGTTTGTGACAAATTGCTTGAAAAGGAAACCTCGAAGATTTTCTTTGTCGTGTCTAAATATCCTTGTTACACAGTCGTTTGAAGCAGTTCTTTGCAAAACTAAAATCCATTAGTGGGAATAGGTCTGCAGCGGAGTCTTGGAGCACTTCAATTATAAATGCAATGTAGTTTATATAGCATTTATAAATTAACCTTTCTCTTTATGTTATTTTGTTTTATTTTTGACGTGACAACGTCTTATAATTCGATGGAGCCGTCTGCACGCACAAAAAAACATGACGTATGCGGCGTTACCTCGGTCTGAGGCGTTCCATTCAAGGCTTGAAGTGCAAGCGAGAGCGCGGAACGAGCGACAAAGAGGCACAGTCGGCCTCCGCGTTCGACATCTGTCTCTCTCCTACTTGAGTGAGCGATGCGTCCGCGTGGACAGCTTCTATACAATAATACATTTACATGTTTTCGGCAAGGATGAAGTGCAGTGAAAAGTGAATGTGGTGTCAATTGTCTACAGCAACGATAAACAATTGACACCACAAGCTATTAAACAAATAAAATTAAAATTTTCTTTTTAAAAATGCAACCATTCCATCAGTATTTTCTTACGACGTTGTCACGTTTAACTATCGTCAGTAAGCCGACTTTACAGACAAGCAATTTTTTTATTTATTTTACATTTCATCATCATGATCATATCAACCTATTGGCAGTCTCTACAGGGCAGTCTTCCCGTGAAAATGGATAGACGGCCGAAACTATGAAAGGCGGATCTTGATGAAACTTTACAAGGAAATAAGTTTCAGTTTGGAAAATCACACTACTGCAGTTCCCATTGGATACATTTGTTTTTATTTTCCACAGAACAAGAGATTGCCATGTTTGTAATAATTAAGGGGTCAGATAAAAACAAATCATCATTTCAAACAACACCTCGTAAATAGATAAATGAGTCAATTTTAGCGCTTATATGAAAAATAGAACGTGTGACCGAATTACCAAATAATATTAAAGGATGCGTTAGTATATTACATAAGGAATCAACCTGTAAAATTAGAAGCATGTTTATTTTTCCATATAAACGAATTCAAAACATTTTAAGTGTTTACTTATGACAACCCTATTGAAGATCAAAGTCCGACACGCGTATAGTACCTACGTTACGCGTACCTAATAAAGTGACAGGAGTCACATGATTTTTATTTTGCATGTGATGTTAGGGCTGTATTTGATTAGGTTCTCGGTTTGAATTCCAACAAAACGCAAAAATAATACAATAATATTCTTCCTCTAAATATATTTGTTTTCGTTTTTTTGTTAATCTATATTTATAAAAGAAAGTTGTGTTAGCTACACCATTTATAACTCAAGAAGGTCCAGCCGGACCAATTTTTATGATGTTTGATTTTTTGGATTTCTCTTAGACCGGAATAGGATAATAAATATTAAAATACACACATACGCACGACAACTAAATAAAAAAAAGTAACACTAACATACGTACTAAATTATTTTCGTAACATGCCAGCCAGTATTCAACTTATAAGCCAGTGAGTTCGTGATAAAAGTCCAAAAAAGCAATAAAATTAACGGATTATCTTGTTTAACAATGGAGGTTGCGTAGAAGAAGTATAGCGACGTATGGCAATAGCTAGAACTGCGATGGACAGGCTGAAGAAAATATGGAAAAACAGGAACATAACAAAAGCTACTAAGAACCGGCTTGTTCAAACACTTGTTTTCCCCATATTTTTACACGCTGCAGAGACGTGGACTTTGCGACTAGTCGAGAAGAAGAAAATTGATGCTCTGGAGATGTGGTGCTGGCGACGAATGCTGGGAGTGTCATGGACCGAATATCGTACCAACATCTCTATACTCCAAGAAATCGGCATTAAAAAACGTCTTTCGGCCTTAGTACAGAGTCGTATCTTAAAATTCTTCGGGCACGTCTCCCGGCGTGAGAGTGACTCCATAGAGCGTCTTGTCGTGCAGGGCAAGGTGGAGGGCACTAGAGGGCGAGGAAGGTCACCTATGCGATGGACCGATCAGATTAAGTCTGCTGTGGGTGGATCTTTGCACGAGTGCACCAGGCTTTCGGCCAGCCGAGAGAAGTGGCGTATGCTCGTGGGGCGTGTGACATCTGCCCTCAAAGACGCTTTATGATGACCACGACCATTCTGTCAAGAGTGGTCGTGGTCATCATAAAGTAACTGTGTAACGATAAAGAAGAAGATGAATCTTGTTTAAAGTAAAGCAACACAAATTATTACATACATTGAACACTCAATAGCTAAAAATCAATTAAATACAAATACGGGATCTTTCTTCTGCTACATTTTTTATGGGGCCGCATATCTGTTACATTATTGATCAAAGGTGTCAAGCACGTAGGTTTGAAATTATATTGAACACGTTTCTTTTACCTCCACAATGCCCTTGTAAAGGTTTTTATTGGATTGTATTGAAAGGTTTTATTAATTTGCATTAATAGTTACAATTCCTTTATTGCATGTCAGTATTCCGGAACAAATTGCAGCATTCCATTGGAGATAAAAAGCATTTATTCATTTTAATTAAAAGTACGTAGGCACAATAAAAATTAATGTGTCTGTGCTTGTTCCGATAAAGGTATAGTTTGAAGACTAGGCCTACTTTATATATATACGCTCTTTTCAACCAACAAAGACCTGCTAAGTGATTAAGCATTCCTTTAAGCTGCCGCTTAGAAACCGATTTAGGGTTATGGGATTTCTCAAATTCAAATTCAATAACGTTTTATTCATGTATACCTTGTCACAGGCACTTCTGAAGCGTTCAAACATTTAACATGTTAACACTAATGTTAGGTTATGGTGATAATTTATTTAACTTAAAACCAAAGTTTGATACTAGCCCTGGTCTAAGAAGAGCCCACAACAAACTTAGCCAGGTTTTTTTTTGTTATCACCATCTCACAGTCAAGTTAATATTTAGCTATGAAGTTATGGCTATTCATTCAAATCATATTGTTATCCTTAATATTATTATAGGATTTCTGCAAGCTTACGTTTTATATAAACTTTGAACTTATTGAGGGACATCTTAAGGATTTCATCTGGTAATTTGTTATAAAATGAAATGGTTTAATATAACTGCCATAGGGGGGTATGTTTTACAGGTTGGCCTGCTACCATTAAAAAAAGTGACTTTGTTGATTTTTATTAATAGAAATTCATGCTTGTCTGTTGGTTGAGTTTGGTGAGTTAGTCTACGTTCGGTTCGGTCCATCTGTGAAGAACCGGTAAGAAACTCATATTGCCCGTATTTTAATACTATTCTACTTATGATGGTCAATAGCATTCGATATATTTTGAAAATTACATGTGGGTCTGCTTTATAAGCATTTTAAAACATCAAGTCAGGTTTGTTGTTGCTCTATTACCGGTCCGGAAAGAAGATACTTCTGAGAAGAAGTCCGCAAGAAACACAGCAGTTGCTTTTCTGCATCATATTTTAACAACTAGCTTTTGCCCGCGGCTTCGCTTATGTTAAGTTAACTTTTTGATCTGGAAAATTTTATCTACAAAGGTTTAAAAAAAAATTTTGCTGCTAATAGAAAACATGAACATAAATTACTTAAAAATCAGAAACTTTCGTATAAATTTTCATCCCCTATTTGATGCCTTTGGAGTTGGAGTTTTTAAGATATGTGAAACGCGTATTTCTTTATTTTTTATCAAAAAGCCTAAAATCAAAGTTACATGGAATTAACTTGAAAAATAAATTGATAAATATATACAAACTTTCATCCTCCATTTAACCTTCTTAGGGTTGGAATTTTCAAAAATTCTTAGCGGATGCCTACATTGTAATAACCATCTGTGTGAAAAATTCAGCCCGTTCAGCCCGATCCGTCAAGTGGTTAGAGCTGTGCGTTAATAGATCAGTCAGTCAGTAAGTCAGTCACCTTTGCCTTTTATATATATATAATTATTCTGTCATAAACTACAGTTAAATCTATATTGAGTACTTGGTACAAGGTTAATAATTGTAGCTACCTAAGTATGCCACTTTAAACCTGATCTATTTTCGACCAAGCGTGAAAATCGGTACGCCTAAAAAACCGCAAAAAAAACCGTATTAAATTCACTCTTTATTACAAACACTATAAGCATAAATCTTCACACTACTTATCTCTGTACAAAAAATGTCTGTCCATAAATCAAGTAACGATAATGCATTGAAAATGCCTTCGATCGCGACCTTCACTGAGCTAACTACTTCTTAATACGTTTGTACAACCTACCCTAAATTCCTTTACATAACTTAAACATCAAAAACCTCTTGACACAAAGGTCAAAATCCTGTAAAAGTAATTACAAAACTGTGTGGTACGCTGTACGCTTAAGTTCAACATGTCAAAGTATCGTGTTACAACGTAGTACATTGCTGGTTTCGCACTTGTTGCGCTGTCGCACATTCGTTGTGGGCTGTCGATGTAGTGAATGTAGCCCGTCAATCTCGCCGCGGTAGTGCGCCCGCAGGATGTTCGCGACAGGCGCCGGTAATAACAAATTAGCTTGGGGTGTGACTCACGTAAGGGTGGCCATATTAATTTACCTGCTGATAGTTTTAATAGGATCTGACGCGGACGTTTTGGTTATGTCCCGGGACAATCGGGACAAATGTCGAAGCGGTGACTGAAACATTTTTTGTCTAGTAACAATAAATATATTAAATATTAATAATTATTCATACAGCATGTTTATCATGCGTGACTTAAAAGTGCGGTTTTATCTCCAAGTCGATTGTAATCTGCATTCCAAACTGGTGATAGAGTCACTAGAAACAGACAGACTTGATGTTTCGAAGTGAGAGCGATGATGAAGTAGGTCTACTTGAAATTAATGAATTATGAATATTTTTTAATACCAAAGTGAACAGTTAAAAGGAGAACTGAGTTTAATCCGTGGTAGTCGACGTAGCAAAGTTTTACCAGTTTACACAACTACTTTCTAATTACTACAGAGCACATGAAAGTCTGTTAATTATTTTATGTTATCGCTCTTAGTGCAAACTAATTGCAACGCTAAATTACTAAAGTTAAAAATTAAAAATAACGGGTGAACTCAATATACTACAAAATCCGAAAGCAGCAGATTTCATTGGCGGCAAGACGCTTACCGAAAAAACCGGGCAAGTGCGAGTCGGAAACGCTCACGAAGTATTCCGTACTCCATAAAAAAGCAGTCTCTTTAGTATGGGATAAAGTTTTTTAGTGTTTGTTATAGCGCCAACATTAATACATCATCTGTGAACATTTCAACCGTCCAACTATCAGCCGATTGGCGCAGTGGGCAGCGACCCTGCTTTCTGAGTCCAAGGCCGTGGGTTCGATTCCCACAACTGTAAATGCTTGCATGCATGAATGTTTTTCAGTGTCTGGGTGTTTATCTGTATATTATAAGTATTTATGTGTATTATATTCATAAAAATTTTCATCAGCTTAGTCTTCTTAGTACCCATAACACAAGCTATGCTTACTTTGGGGCTAGATGGCGATATGTGTATTGTCGAAGTATATTTATTTATTTATTTATAACTATCGAGGTTCATGGGATACAATCTGGTGACAGACGGACGGATAGGAGTAATCGGGTCCCGCTTTACCGTTTGTGTACGGAACTCTAAACATGGCCGTATATATTATGTATAAGATTATGTTAACGGTATGCATCTTTACAACTATACGCTGAGCGCATTAAAGCATAATTAAATAGGATTTGACAGTGACTCAATCACACTTAATGAGCATATATTGATAATAAACTAATCATGCATTAACAAACCCGTCCGCGACCCGTGCGACGTGTTGTCACAACAGTTAGCCCGTCTCGTACACGTATTCCGGTTTCTGTACATTAATAATTATATCGGCATTTTTTACTATTTTCAATCAACGCTGGTGGCGCCAACTGGACCAGTTTTTAGTTCCGACAGTTTATATCCAGGCGACCTCAGAATACGTGAATAATTTGCATCCAAGAATTATTAAAAATATATTATAAGAGCCGAATCCGTACTAATCGAATCAATCAATATTAAACATGCGTAGTTTGTATGAATGGGATGTGTTACTTTTTCACAAGCAAAAACTTCTGAACCAATTGGAGTGAAATTAAGAATGGAGATAGATTTTGTGCTGCTACCTCTCGGTTCTCGAGGTTTTTGCGGGATCTATAAAAATACAATAAAATGTGGGTGAAGCTGTGTAATATATGTGAAAGTAGAAGATTTGCATTTGCTATCTATAGTAAATAAATACACAACGACAATACACACATCGCCATCTAGCCCCAAAGTAAGCGTAGCTTGTGTTATGGGTACTAAGATGAACATACATTTATTTTAAACAGCCAGACACTGAAAAACTTTCATGTTCATCACACAACCCTTGTACCCTTGACTGCCTAACTTAAGCAAAAGGAAAATGTCCTTTTGCTTAAGTTAGGCAGTCAAGCCTTGAATTGTTGAATCTTGAATTTTGCATAAAATAGTTTTCAGCCGGGAAAAGGTCTAGAAAAACTCAAAGTAAACGTTTAATATGGCGTATATTTTGAATGACTTTTTTAAGATCATTCCCACTTTTTTACTTTCTGCGTAAGAAGTAGGGTTATGTATACCGCATGTTTGTATGTATGCATGTTTGTATCTATGTATGCCCTAGAGTCTTAACGGCTTGTCATATTTTCATATGAGTGGTGTCGTCTGAGTTGTCAGAGTGATGGTACTACAACGTGCCGATTTGGCACACCTAAAAGCCAAAAAAGAAAAAGAAGAAGAAGATACTGGGTACATCAAAACCAAAAAAAACTAAAATAAGGATTATAGGCGCAAAAAAGTAATCTCATGTAAAAAAACCATTAAAAAAAAACAAAAAACCGACTGCGTCAATATCTGCATTACATTGATAGAACTGAAAAGATAGAAACAAGGTTTTAATTTGAATATTTTGTATTATTTTTGAATTAAAATAATAGTTGACAGTGTTCACAAACGCTGTCGGAGGTATAAAACTTTCGACAAAATGCGACCAGGGCCAGGATGGCACGGCACACCGTGGACTTTAGACACTTAATATTTTCGCCCTGTGTACCTATTTAGTAGGTATCTACTTCAACAGAAAATGTTGCCCTGACCTACGCGAGAGTAAACTTATTCTCGTCACACGGGTTCTGCCGTATATGGTGCGACACTCTTCCTGTGTCGCTCAGGTCTTATTACCCTTGCAGCCTGTTATCGGTGACTCACAATAAATAAAGTTGCGTGTAGAATAATTAATATACTTGGTGGGTACTAGATACAGAACTTAGAGAAATGCTAGGTTTCGTACAAAGTATTACAATTCTTATTCATTACAATTTACAATCATGTACTTGTAGATTAATTCGGCCATCATCATTTCAACATCTTCTGACGGCCGAGTGACGCAGTGGGCAGCGACACTGCTTCCTGAGTCCAAGGTCGTGGGTTCGATTCCCACAACTGGAAAGTGTTTGTGTGATGAACATGAATGGTTATCAGTGTCTGGATGTTTATCTGTATAATATAAGGATTTATGTGTTTTCATTAAAAAATATTCTCCATAATAAAATTATTACCCATAACACAAGCTACGCTTACTTTGGGGCTAGATGGCAATGTGTATATTATATATTGTCGTAGTATACTGTATATTTATTTATATTTAAAGTTAATTATTTAAAACTAGTACATTAAATGTCATATTTAAACTAATTATACAATTCATTAATATTATAAAATGTATTGTTAACTAAAATGTTTGTATAGCCATCACGCAGACACTTTTGTTAAAGAACGCGGTTTTGTGAGGAGGAAACCTAAACTTATCTCTACAGCGTTCTCGTTTATAACGCTCGCATTAAGAAAATATTGCATGAAGAAAATATTGGTACTACATTATACATAGAACATCCATGTGAAAGAACTTGCTCGAATGCGTTTCCCATGGATGCGCTCCCACGGGTGTTAATCTGACTCTAACATACAAATGTGATTTGCAGCATTATCGATTTCATCACGTGAAATTACTTTCACCTTCTATATGTATACACTATTTTTTAAAGTGTATACATATAGACACTATAACACATTTTTTTTATATTTAGTTTTTAAAACTGACAATCAACTGCTTACTCTTCTATAAACTGTAGCACTATTTGGCATGTGTATACAATTTTGCCTTCTCGATGCGAACATATCATGTAAATCAGCTGGGTACATATGTCTGTGCTGAAAACAGCTAAAAAAAATTAAATCATATAAAAAAATGTAAAATACTAAAATAAGACAAACGATAAAAAAAATATTGTGGATACAAAATTACTTAAGCAATTAACTATTTCTTTACTTAAGCTAAACACTAGGTATGTTATCGCTGAAAATATCTATACTATCACGAAAGCGATTTGCAAGAAATATATAGGAAGTTTAGGACATAGGTCTTATGTAGGGCGTTCCAAAAACTACGATGCTGTGAATCGTTTGATGTCGTCTGTCCACCTCGTTGCGGGTCGAACAACGCTGCGGTTATCGATGCGGGGTTGCCATTCCAACACCTTGGCCCCATCGGTTCTCCGAGCTATGTGCACCGCCTATTGCCACTTTAGTTTTTAGCTGTTTCATTCTAGCGTATAGTATATTTAAAAATAGAAAAAGCATTGTAGTGTACAATTACCATCTGGGCCATCTGCTTGGTCTTGACAGACAAAAAAAACAACTTTATTATACATAACTTCATATACAGAATTACGAAATAAACTATTAAACCAAAAGAAGCATATTTATTTTTCCATACAAACGAATTGAAAACATCCTAAGTGTATACTTTGACAACCCTATTGAAGATAAAAGACCGACACGGGCATAGTACCTACGCTACGCAACGCGTTCCTAATAAAGTGACAGGATTCACACGATTTTAATTTTGTATGTGATGTCAAGGCTGTATCTGATTTCCTTAAAGTAAAAACTTTGGCTGTGGTTTAGTCGAGACATAATGAGATGGTACATAATGTACCTATAAAGCCCGTGAAGTAATATTTCGGTTTTCATTTACACGTTATATATACTTCGATGAGTGAGCTCAGGAACTTCACAATCTTGTTCCTTCGCCCCCGTTCTACCACAGAACAGCGAGACACCGTTAGTGGTAGCATCTCTATGTGGTTGATATTACTCGTACATCCGAAACGAAACCACACGAAGCGTTTTTATCCACGTTTCTGACACGTACCACTAGGATGTGAAACGCCCTCCCGGCCACCGTGGTTCCTGCCTCTAATTACTAGAGTACCCTCAAGGCAACAGTGAATCAAAGTGGTAAACTTAGAAACTTCTACTACCCAAGTATTGCTTCTTGGCCTAAGATTAAAGTTTATTTCTACCCAAATCACGAGTGTACCTACAGTTAATGAGCTGAGCCCCTACTCATCATCATTTTCAGCCCTACGTTATCCGAGAACCCCAGCTAAACAACCGAGCTTCTCGAATGACCCAAATATCGAAGCGATTTAACACGATTTAGCATAGTATTCTACAGAGATCGTGCAGTGGCCAGTGAAATGTTCTCGCAAATTCCGCATTGATCAATCCGATCTGTGGCCCAGATGTAGTGATTTGCGCTGTTATTTGCGCTAATGGGAAACTATAGTGGTGATTGAAATCAGAGCTTCGAATGCAATGCCTCTGTAGCGGACTCCACATTACCAAACTAGATGGCGCCACAAAGATCCTGCATCGCGCTAGCAAAGTGTTCACAAAATTGACCAAATATAAGACTTCCAATGATGAATCGTTGGACTTCGGTCCCCGAGCAGGATCTCCCGCTTGGATGAAGATCTTCCTATTGTTACGGTCGAGCGTTGCACCATAGCTCGCGTACAGTCTCACTTCACGGCCTACAGCCTAAACTGGTTGGTGGATTTAAAAAAAATCGGTTCGGTGGACTCCACACGCCTTTGAGAATATTATGGAAAATTCCTAGGGGGTGGTTTGCTCAATGCATGTTTCCTCAAGAAGTTTTCCTACACCGTTGAAGCAAGTGATATTTTAATTGCTTAAAACGCACATAACAAAAGAGATGCGAGCTAGGATTCGATGTCGGCCTTTTGAAAGTCTAGCCGAGGTAATCACCGCTTCCTAAAAAACCGCAAATTAATGATTTAAATTCACGTGTAGAATTGTATACTAACTTATCTTGTTTGTCATTAAGTATATATTATTATGTAAAAATTCCCACGTAATTTTGCTCACTTGGCAGAAATTGTCAATTACTAAAACTGGGTCAGCAATCGGAATGATCGATGTAGAATTTGCAAGAACTAACTGTATGTAAGTAGATGCAGTCGATCGCTATTTTACGCTAAATCACGATAGTACATAGATAACACTGGTTACAACCAGTTCATTTCGTTGCAGTTGCTGGAACTACAATTTTTAATTTCATCACGGAACCGGAAGGGTCTGGAAGATTTTGGTCTCATTCATTCTTTTTTTATTAATTGTGGAGCGCGCTGAAATAAAAAAAAAAAATTCTGTTTAGCTTTATTATGAGTATAGATTTTGATTCCCACAGATAGGTTCCTAGGAAATCAGTTACTTCAAAATAATCGTCCGCCATGTTCAAGCTTCAAGCGTAATCATTAAGCAATAAACCACGGTACACCCGACGCACGATTCCCTCGTTACAATTTATCATTACGAGTAAGACATTTCAACGAGAGACCGAATTGGCCTCAGACACCGCTGTAATGTTACGTCGTGCCTTTGAATCTGAAATTAGGCAATTTGGGACCGCTTGAGAAGTTGGAGCTTGTAGTCTCCTACGTTGAGATGTTATTACGTCTATAGAGATAGTCTTGTTTTGTGCAAGCATATACATAGCGTATTTATTATACCAGCAGTTTGAGTTATTTATATTGGTAGGACTTCATTTCACTTTTGGGGGCCCTTCTTAGTTATGTGCGTTTTAAGCAATTAAAATATTACTTGCTTCAAAAGTGAAGGAAAGCATCGTGAGGATACCTGCATGCCTAAGAGTTCTCCATAATGTTCTCAAAGGTATGCGGAGTCCACCTATCCGCACTGGGCCAGCGTGGTGGACTACGGCCTTAACCCCTTCTCATTGTGGGAGGAGACTCATGCCCTGTAGTGGGCCGGTAATGGGTTGATATGATGATGATACAAGGTCATTTAAATTAATAATCAATCAAACCTAAAATCTTCAGATCTAAGTTTTAATATTTACTTTTTTTTATTTTAATCTCTACCATAGTGACAGAGATTAAGATGACTCTACTAACTTGATTATTTGATGTGAAGTTATAAATTAGATTTATTATAACATCGTGAGGTAAAGAAAAGATTAAATTTAAGGTACGTTCTTTACTTTACCTCCCGAGTTGAATAAAAGCAGGCGTTACTTTGCTGAAATCCATGATATAACAGATCTTTGGTAAGGCACCCTCTACGCACGTTTCGTTCCGAAACCAGAGCATCCTCTAAAGATGTTGCCTTTACAATGAATAATTGTTAAGTCTGGTTAACAATTATACAGTTCAAGATCTATTTGGTGTGGGAGTATAAGTTTTTTAGAAGTTATAAATTACACCATACAGTTATAATTACAGATTTATTATTAATTTATTAAACTCTTTATTTGTATACCACAACATTAACATATTTAAAATATAACAAAAACAGAAACATATCGAAAGAAGTAGTAATACAAAAGGCGGCCTTATCGCTTAATAGCGATAAAGCCGCCTTTTGTTTTTAAAATTTCAGATCAAATAATAAAGTTAGTAGCGTCATGTTAATCTCTGCCGCTATGGTAGAGATTAAGATAAAAAAAGTAGTAATTATATATAAAACTTAGATCTGAAGATTTAAGATTTTAGTTTTTTTTTGGTTTTTTAAAATAGACAACCCTAACTAAATGTCATCATATTGACGCGAGTATGGATGCGCGTGTGAACGTGTGTTTGAATTGTTGTATTAATATTATTTATGACCTTTCTATGTATCATTTAATAACCGGTAACGTATGAATTTACGTTGGTTAAACATAAATCAATGTTCTGCCTACCGTCCCCAGTTAACGCTGACCATTAGACTTCATTGCGACTACTGCTGGTACCATATGGTAAGGACGCAGCTATACCAAACTTGTATCAAATAAAAACAAAGATTACAGACCAGACAACGCCACTCGCTTTTGTAGACTACAACTTTTTACTCATACACCATATGCCATCACACAAAAAGTAACCAAAAAGTTGAAGGGATACGAGACAATATGAAACTCAATGTTAACGTCAATATGACCTCCAAAGGGTGAAGGTATCAGATGACGGGCTACTCCGTAAACTAACAAAGATTCGATATTTATTTATTTAAATTAAAAGTTCCCTTGTCCAATTGATTGCCGAACTACGAGTAGTAGTTATTTTTCTAAAGAACATTTTATATGTACACAAATTAGTTCGAGATTTCTTGTATAAAACTTGCCTAAATAAGGTTATAAAAAATTACTTTACAGTCAGTTTTTAGTCAGGAGAGGATTATTCGATTTTCTCGATTTATCGTCCAAATTTCTTTCCATTTTTTTCCGTAGTTAAATACAAGCTTCAAATACCTCGCTCGCCCTTAAAATACTTTTATAAACATTTATCATTGAAATTCGGAATAGTATTTGCTTTTCTTTTCATGTAGGTACACTTTTATGTATTTATTTATACTCTTTATTTGCACACAAATAAAAATACAGAAGAAGTATACAAAAGGCGGCCTTATCGCTTTGTAGCGATCTCTTCCAGGCAACCTTAGGATAAGGTAAACATAAGGATATCATACTGCAGGTTGTGCATATAAAAAAATACATACTACTAATAATACTAATACTTAAACTAGATTACACAAATAAAATAATACATAATATAATAAATATTATAACATATCATAAATACATTCACAACAGTAAATAATATTACAAGTCGTCTTCAATGTAAACTATAGTGGTTTCTGAGATTTCTTACAATCCACTGAGACTGTCGCGACATTGATCAAAGTAACCATCTTCAATATGCGTCGTACAAAATAACTTGGCGGCACGTTTTTGTTTATAGGCAGGTCTCAACAGGCCAGACCAGCCAAAATTTCTAATATAAATATCAAAATTACCCTTGCCGGATATCCAACGCTGGACCTAGAGATACTTTATTATAAATAGCAATAATAAGCCTTCTAACCAACAAGCGGTATCGCATCATGTTCAACGTCGATGCACTTAATTCCTACCCTAACGTACGGTAAAATGTGAATTCCCCTCGCACCCACTGGTGGGAAAAGCCGGTGGCTGCACGAGTGGCTTCCCCGAATTCCGACGGCTAGCTTAGAATCGTTACTCGGATACCGTTTTCCACGCATATCTAGTTTTGGAAGCTCGTGCCACAAATCGAGCACAGTCAATACGTTTTATTTTTATATCATAATGTAAATTTATTTTAGTCAATTTAAATTACAGTAAAGAATTTTTATTCTGCATCCTTCTACGACCCCTTATATAAGGGGTATATACTCCTTTTACAAACGTGTTGCGTACGTTTGTGCAGGGCCTTAAAAAAGCGCGGCTCACGTGCGGTCTCGCGTATCGGGTGATGACCTTAACAATGATGTACGCTCATATTCCCGTATCCAGGGTTGCCAAAAATCCTAGAATAAAAAAAAAACAATACTTTACTAGAAGTAAACGGCCGTAATGTAACGGCCGACTGCCGACGGCCGACTGGCGCAGTTGGCAGCGACCCTGCTTTCTGAGTCCAAGGCCGTGGGTTCGATTCCCACAACTGGAAAATGTTTGTGTGATGAGCATTAAGTGTTTTTCAGTGTCTGGGTGTTTATATGTATTTTCTAAGTATTTATGTATATATCGTAGTATATTATTATTAATTATTATTAAGTGCCATTGGCTTCGCCCGCGTGTACCATTCGCATGTACCTACTGTATCCATATTCCCAAATAATATTAAAATTGCGAAAGGGTGAACGTTGTATAAATAGCTTACTCGAAGATGATTTGTATTTGAAACGTTTGTGTGCCTAAGATTCGGTACCTACTGTGAATTTTCTTTTCGCAGCAATGCCGTTTGCTGCTGCCAAACGGCATTGCTGCGAAAAGTTTACAATTGTGGTTATCGCCATGATCAATTCTTATGTACGCATCAAAAGTGCCACATATGGGCCTACTTGAATAAAGATATTTTTAACTTTGACTTTGACTTTGACTTTGAAAAGACAGCTTTAGCTTCATTTTAGATGATAAGGATTTTTTTCTAAAAAAAGCAAAGTTTTGTGAACCCTATCTATGGTAGTGCAGTTTATTTGACAGCCAGACAAAGGCCTTTTTTCTGCTCAACAAGCATAAGAAAAAATGCCTTTTAAGATCTCCACACACGGAGCAATTTGTCGCAAGTTGCATACCTACTTGCGACAAATTGCGGATCTGCGACAGCTACGGATTGCGGAAAACGGTCGTGAAAGTAGAATGCTCAAGTAACTAAATATAGCATTTGCATGTTGCTTGCACTAGTAACTTTTGGAAGTAGTATTCCACTACAAGTTAGCCCTTGCCTTCAATCTCACCTGGTGTTAAGTGATAATGCAGTCTAAGCTTGTTTATAATTGAATTTCTGTTAGGTGTACAATAAAGTGTATCTTCATTTCATTTCATTTTATTTCATTTCTAACATGGTAGAGGACTTATCGCCCAAGAACGGTAATTCGGATGCCAGTAGGGTGGTAACTACTAAAGCCTCCCAGACTAGAGAAAATTCGGAAATTATAAATCTCGGAATGCAATTGTTCCCACCGGATCAAGTTCGGGGCCTCCGCTTACAAAACCACGCTTACCAATGAGCCAGGGAGTTCACCAGTTAACGGCTTGTGATTTGTACATTGCACGTGCTGTTTGCATTTTTTTATCATACAAGTTTTTATCAAAAAAATTTCAATATTTAAAATCATACTTTAAGTTATATGTAATAATAATTAAAAACTAAGTAATTATACAAGTTACTGGGATAGAGCGAGATCTTCTGGCAAAGATTTTAAACTTAACAGATGTTCTCCGCCTTATCTGCTATTGTTTTATGTGAACAAATAAATTTTCATTTCATTTTCATTTCATATCGTAGTTTACTTGCACGAGCTTTCTGTAGTGCCACATCAAACGAGTCTTAGCCCGTGTATGGCCACCAGTTTTTAAGAGATGATGTAATTGCGTGCAATCGATTGCAGCAACGGATTCCCCGGTGAGCGGGGCCCTTTAACCTGTCTTCAATTAAGTGGTTAAACAATTTATCTTGTCGATGCGAGATGCTTTTAATTATTGTTTATTCATTGTTCTCTTACGATACATTAACATGTTAAATGGTCAGCAATTAATTGAATTTAACAATTATTATAATGAATTTCTTATTGAATAATTTGTTGAAATACATAATTAAATATGTTGTTTATTTGTTACAGGTACTTACTAGCAAATGGAGATTTTATGGAGACTATTATCAACTAAAAAGCGTTTACAGAAAAGGTTCATATTTTATATAATACGGTTTATAACAAGAATATTTTCAAGGAACAATCAACATTTTTTATTTAAGGGTTAAGAATTATGAAATTATTATCGTTTACCTTGCCTTAATAGTTCTGCTAAAAACAATATCTACCTATTCTATTAAAATTTCAATCTTAGGCATTAAGGCTTGACGTATTCTCTAGGGCAAGAGGATGGACAACGTTATTTTCATAATTCGGGTTTCAACCTACTGCAAATATCTTGACATAAAAACTTTCGCAACAATTTTGGCCTGAACTGGGATCAAAATCTGGGACTTCGTGAAACGTTATACTTAAATGTATATGCTAATCAATAGTTTAACTGAGACGTCCAATTATTTATTTATTTATTTAGCAACGCACCCCGTAAAGACATAACAGTTGCCCAATTCGTCTCCCCGGGCTATTAAAATAATGTATGAACATGTAATAATTACAACAAATTAAATTAAATTAAAACATAAAAATAAGCTAAATAACATTAAGAATTTTAAAAAAACACAATAATAACAATAACCAAAAATTAAAATTAAAAATAATAATAAAAACAATACATTCAAACATATAATTAATATCTTAGATTACCTACTCTCCAATAACATTTTAATTAGCTTTTGGAGCTGAAGCGGCGGGTGTGAAATATGTCCAGTTCCGAATTACTATGAGTTAGGTCAATGATATAAAATGATAATATGACGATAAAAAAGCTTGGGTGTAAATTATTGCTCTAACCAGGTTGCTCTTCTAATAATTTAAAATGACATTATGAGATGGTGATAACAAAAAAAAAAACACCCGGCTAAGTTTGTTGTGGGCTTCTTCTTAGACCAGGACGCGTTTGGAACCCTCGTAGCTTTAGTTTTAAGTTTACGAATGTGGTTATCGCCATCATCTCACTACCGTGTGGTTCTTATGTACGCATCAAAAGTGCCACCTGTGGGCCTACTTGAATAAAGATATTTTTGACTTTGACTTTGACTTTGAATGAGCAAGCGTAGCGCACGAGTCAGTGGGGCGTGCGTGGTCAATTTAGTTCTTCAGCATGGTAAAGCAAACAAATGACGACGACGCGCACTGGCATACCCATCCGGTACATGCTAACCTATCGACCCTAACATTATATTTAGCACGAAGCAGTGTTGTTAAACACGACGGCCGACTGGCGCAGTGGGCAGCGACCCTGCTTTCTGAGTCCAAGGCCGTGGGTTCGATTCCCACAACTGGAAAATGTTTGTGTGATGAGCATAAGTGTTTTTCAGTGTCTGGGTGTTTATATGTATTTTCTAAGTATTTATTTATATATAATTCCTAAAAATATTCATCAGTCATCTTAGTACCCATAACACAAGCTACGCTTACTTTGGGGCTAGGTGGCGATGTGTGTATTGTCGTAGTATATTTATTTATTTATTTATTAAACAAAAAAAAAGAACTGACTTTGGTAATAAGCGTATTATCAAGAGAAAAGCGAGAGATAAACATTTTCTTCAGCATTTTAATCTCGGTGCCATGGAAAATGTAAAAATTACTAGGTAAATTCCTTACTAATTTATCATAGCGAGTGGTATACAAAGATTTTACTTGGTCAGTCTTGTTTAAATTCAACCTATGTTACTTTTTATTAACTTCGTCCAAATCGATCCTTTCGTTCATCAAATCTGTCCTTTCACTAACTATATGCCAAAAATCAAGTTGATTAGATACGCGAGTTATCGGGTGAAAGAAGGACACAAAACAAACAAACAAACACTTTTGTACGAAATATGCTCTGAATTAAAAAAAATGTTGAAGAAATGAACTATGAAAAAATATACAGGTGGCTATATAACCTCCTCCTTTTTGAAGTCGGATAAACATGGCGTTTATGAGAGCAAAACAATATAGCGATATCGGCCATCTTCGCGGGTCGTCGGTTTTGTTTTGCTTTTGTTTTGTCACCAGACCTGAATGAATTAGGAAATTTTGTTATTGATGCTTCGAGATAGTAGTTTATGCGATATATGCTTATACAGCATACAAGCGACTATTGTATATTATTGCGGTAGTATATTTATTTTATTTCATTTTAAAGGCATATAGGTAATATGCCCCGTCACTTTATTAATTTTAAATACAATCACACAAAAAAAAAAACTAATCTTGAACAGCAACTTGAGAGAAACACTTACCTATCTATATACAATGAAATTTAGTTTAGCATCCTCAGGAGATGTAGACATGGCAGGACTTCGTCTTCACTTTTTGGGGGCCCAGTTCGAATCCCAGCACTCACCTCAAACTTAGAATAAGTTATGTGCGTTTTAAGCAATTCAAATATAACTAGCTTCAACTGTGAAGGTTAACATCGTGAGGAAACCTGCATGCTTAAGAGTTCTCCATAATGTTCTCGAAAGGTGGAGTCCACTTAACCCCTTCTCATAGTTGGAGGAAACCCGTAGTGGGCCGTAATGGTTTGATATGACGATGATGATGATGATGATTCATTTAAAGACAATATGCCCTGAGGATGCACCGGTCAACTTAATGACATCAGATGTTAGATGGCATAAGTACATTCGTAAGTAGATACTTCTAAAATTACGAGGATTCCAAACGCGCCCTGGTCAAAGAAAAAATTGTACAGAGTGGAAAGCCCTACAAATGCTGTCCAGCAGTGGACATCTAGTGGTTTAAATGATGATAATGACGATGGTGATGTGTACTGCGCTGATGAAATTTGGATAGCTTATAGTTTGCATCCTGGATATGGAACTAGAATAAATAAATAAATATACTACGACAACACACACATCGCTATCAAGCCCCAAAGTAAGCGAAGCTTATGGGTACTAAGTTAGCTGATGAATATTTTTTTTTATGAATTTTATACACATGAATACTTATAATATACCGATGAACACCTAGACACTGAAAAACGTTCATGTTCATCACAGAAACATTTTCCAGTTGTGGGAATCGAACCCACGATCTTGGACTCAGAAAGCAGGGTCGCTGCCCACTGCGCCACTTGGCCGTGAAACACTCGGCTCTGTATCCAGGAAAAGCATCAGCCAAACGTGCCCTTGAGAACATTGTGGAAAATTCTCGGACACGCAAGTCTCCTCACTATGTTTTCCTTCACCGTAAATCAATTAATGTTGGGCTGCCTAAAATGCAAAGCAGTCGAAAAGTTGGAGGTGCTTGTCAATTAGATCATACTAATGCGCTGATCCAAAAAAAAGTTTACTGGAAAAGCATTAGCGTGACCTTTAGAATATTATGGAGATCTCTCGGACACGTAGGCTTCCTCACTATGATTTCTCTCACCGTAAAGCAATTAATATATGTTTTCAATCATTTAATCTTGATATTTTTTTTAAAATTATTAATAATGTTTAAAAAAAATAAAAAACTATTAAAAATTTATAAAAAAAAAAAACTCTTCGGGCTTTTGAATGCCCAAGCAACCGGCGGTCAGGGCTCCAGAGTATACGTGCCGTTTCAAGGACTACTGCCTTCTGTGTCCGACCCTTTATCTAATATCCAAGCGAAAGCTTCTTAAGATGTTGGTCGAAACGACGATGGGAACAATAACGGTCGAACCAACATTCCATATGGCTGTTTAAAATTCAAATAACTCGAAAAGATACATGTACGTGACGGGGATCAAACACGGGCCCCCGAAATGGAAGCTAAAGTCCTAATATCTGGGCTATCACCGTTTGCACTCTGAAATGCGCTTAGCAAAATCTGCATTAGCGAAAACTCTTCTAAATATAGCTTACATTAGCAATGCAGTACAGATGGGTGTATCACTCCAAACCGACAGACGATTGATTTGTTTAGTCTATACTAATACTATTCCACAGTGAAGTATTATGACAGATAAATAGTACAAAGATGGTCTATCGGTTTACCAAAGCTATATAACAATTATACAATTAACAATTTACGTTTTAGCAATTATTCATTGTCAAGTCAACATCTGAGGATGCTCCGGTTTCGGAGCGAAATGTGCGTAGAGGGTACATTGCCGAAGATCTGTTTGGTGTGGAGTAAAAGGATTGCAGAAATTATAAATAACACCATACAGATTCTGCTGCTTTTCGCGAAGTAAGTATAGCAAATTAAGCTTAATTTTCATAATATATAGATGGACCCACCTAGACCTACTAAGGTATAAGGTTTGCCCATAATCACCAAGCTAGGCAGACGGGTTGGTGATCGCAGTTGATGGTTGTAGTAGCATAGAAGACGCTCATACCCGTTCTCCATTATATGATCCCATTGCCGCCTCGTTTGATGCCCTCAGAAAGAAAAGGCGTGTTGACAACTATATTCTGATCTACCATCACCACACGTTTTAACCAGAAGCGGAAACGTAATCGTACCGGAACGCCGAATTGCTTGGCAACACACCATTAGCAGAAGGGTGTTTCCAAAGCCACCAGACCAGACCCGAAACAACTCCGAAATTAAGAATCCTTTATCAAAAACCCAACCAACCCAAATAAACACGCAACAAGCAGTTTCAAGATACATAGTACAAAGTTGGTCTATCGGTTTACAAAAGCTATGTAGATATACCCACCTAGACTTACTAAGGTATATAGATTTACCACCAAAGGTTTAGTATAACTGTCTACCACTGGACAAAGTGCATCTTTCAACGGCAGCGTTTGCCCATAATCACTAAGCTTGGCAGACGGGTTGGTGATCGTATTAGATGGTACGTCTTCTATGGAGCATAGAAGACGTACCATCTAACGAATCCGGCACCTCCACTCATAAAATCAAAGCGCTCACCACTGCGTAAGCGAGGTCGTCAATTTATAAAGACAAACTGGTTTTAGGGTACCGTTGGCAAGATCACTTAAGTAACCAGTAAGTATTGTGCAGCGTTGACATGGTTTACAGTTTGTTAAACCCGGCATATATGTCTGTTTGTTTGTTACCTATGTTCATTACAAGAGTTGGACCGATCTTGATAAAATTTGGCAAACATGTAGCTTACATCCTAAAGATTTGCATAATATAAAATTAATCCCGGAAAAGCTGCTGTGTTTCATAACGCGCTTGGCTTGACCGCGTAGTTTATCTTGATGAAATTTTGTATCGAAAAGTTTGCATCCTCGAGACGTCCTTATGATACATTTTATCCCGGAAAGTTAAAGGTATCCTGGAGGATTTTAAAAACCCAACATAAACGCGCAACAACCAGATTAAGATACGAGTATATTTTGCAAAAGATTAACCTTCTTACAAAGGGCAGTTTACTGAAGTGAACGGAATATGGCAATAACATAATAACCGAGAGTTCCTGACTTCCTTTATTATGAAAATAAGACAAATCTGTACCATAAAAGGACTTCTTCGTTATAGACAGACTAAAAATAACTTTGCAGGCCGCGTTAATTGTGCATGACACGGACATACTTAAAACACGACACGCGAACAAAACTCCAAAGGTCTTGAAGTGTTGCTCTTGAGTCGAATTAAATCTTCGTTTTTATGTACATGTTAAAACATTCAACGCGGTTTAGTATCGGATTAACTTCAAAAAGGAATAACAATGATAAAATCCTTTATTGCCTTTCTCCATTTCCGTATGTCTATACATTTTCGAATATTTATATAATAGCGCTATCCCGTTCTCTTACAAGAGAGAAGTTGCCTGTCAGAGATTGCTTGCAGCAATAAGGCCTCCTTTGCATGTCTACAATTTTTGTATTTTGCTAACTATTTATTTTATGTATATTTAGATGTTTGTGTACAATAATCAATGTAGAAGAAGTATTTATTCATCTTATTCTTTATTTTAAGTAGGAACAAGTTCTTTAACTTAGAAATTACCATTTTATTATTTAACAGTGTGGCAAATGGCCGCAAACTCAGTCTTATGCAATAATGCAACTACTGTACAACTCGTATTTTAGTGTGGACTTATAGTATTTCCATCTTCTGCAGTCAAGATTTTCCGAATGCTATGTAGACTGGCTGACACAAGAGCTATGTCTAAGATGCTGCGCTATTTAATAGCTGCCTAAGCAACTATGCTCTTATGGGATATAGGTATAAGTAGCTAGAGAAATAGAAGGCCAAGAGATGTAGCTAACGTGAGATTACTATTATCATCATATCAACCGATTGAAGTCTTTTGTAGGGAGCTCCAATACCCATGGTCCTGGGCGGCTTGTATTCAGCGTCTCGCTTGATGCCATCTGTCCACCTCTTTGGGAGTCAACCAATGCTGCGTTTACCGGTACGGAGTTGCCATTGCAGCTAGGGACCAGCGTATATATCGGGTCTCCGAGTGATGTGCATCGGTTCTCCGTTTGCAACGCCTGGCGTGGGAAGTTTTAAGTGTGTCGGAGTCTTAAAGGCTGGTTATTATTCCGGTGGCCGAACTCGCGTACTGTGGAAATGACAATAACATATTAATTGTGTATGCACGCGAGCACCATTTAGTACTTATTCTCTAAGGTTTAAACGCACAACCACGCTTTCATCGCTTACTCAGCGATGAAACAATCGTTCATTTATAAGGAAGTCACATGGTTAGGATGTTGATTGTGCAAATAAGTACAGTGAATTTAAGCCATGACGGCTTTTAAAGAAAAAGAAGCTTCTCATTTAAAAAAAGGCACAATTCTATTTTCGAATATGATGTGATTTTTTTTATTTATGTTTTGAGCTTAACTAATTGTTTGTCAAATAAACCAGCACTTGAAGAAGACGATTTTTTTTTATATTGCCGAGCCTAGAGATAAATTAAGAGATGATTTATGAGATTCTATAAAAGTCTGCTGAGGGCTATAGACTGGGCCGAAGAACTTCTTAAAGATACGGTAGCTTGGAAGCCGTCAGCTCCGCTCTCTTCTCTTGTTAGATAGAAAAATAATTGTAACTGTTGATGTTGAAAACAGAGCAACTGCTGAATTTCTTGTCACAATTTAGCCCTTTACTGCAATCTCACCATGTGGTAAGGTTTCTACGCGATATCGCACCGGAACACTAAATCGTTTAGCGGTACGTCTCAGTCGGTAGGGTGGTAACTAGCCACGGCCAAACCCTCCCACTAGACAACACAGCAGACATCTGCTTTACAAGCTGGAGGTAGAGTTTCTATAAACAGACATACTTGATGTTTCAATAATGCTTATTTTACACGCATCTCTTTCACACAATTCATTCGACTCTTCTTTGGTCTTTCTCTAGTAAACGATCTGGCTACGCTTGGTCAAAAAACAAAACGGATGTCCAACGAACGGAATAAAATACCAAAAAGACCTACCTATTAATACGAAAACTGTCAGTCATTCCATTGAAAAATATATATTCCGCATCGACTCTGTGGGAATGAAATGCCGCTTACCCGCTCGGATGCAGGACGGGTCCAACAAAAACTCACAGTGATTAAAAAACTTTATGAATAGAATTAAGAAAGTTGTTAAGCCGGGCGTAAGTCATTTCACCGCAAGAACAATAAAAACGATTTTAGCACAGAGTAATGCTCGGCCACAGATAATAACTTACTTTTATTGCTCATTGAAATTGAATGAATGGTTTTACTTTAAAATCGGCTTATTAATTTTGTTTTAAAAGAAATAATGATTTGTATTAAAAATATTAATTATCGCTATGATTAATCACTTTAATAGAAATCTCTTATGCTCGTTTCCATTAAGCCTAGGAATCACCTTAACCGAATGACTAAGGATTTAGGCCATGTCTGTACAAAAAAAACGTGTCACCAACTCTTAGGTGTTAACTATTGGTCAGATAAAATATCCTTAGATTAGGCATTCCATATGTTGGTGTCACCTTGCATATTTAGCGTCGCTACGGACATTATTATCCTAAAAATCGAAATGAAAGCGGACAACACTGCTCAAATCATTTGCAGTTTACCCGAAGCTATTTTGGAAACTATGTAAAAATAAGTAAACAAATGCATTTCAATCATTTTTTTATCCCGGTTTCCATTTATTATTATTATATGAGTTGCAATAATGAAACAATAGTATATCAAAAAACAAAGTATATGTCATTTGAATACTCCGAATCGCAAAGCATAAATGTACCTACACTGAGTATTTAGTCTTTCAAGTGGCTCCCACTAATATATTATGACTGTGTCTATAATAGTATCTAATCAAAACAAAATGTCGGATCCGTTGCTGAATTAAAAAAGGCCACAGAAACAATTAAACAGTATAGGTAGAACTTTCTAAACTCATGTGGTAAGTGTCATTTTAGTTATTGGTTTGCGCTGTGGTCTTAAAAATGGGATGTTTGAACTTCGGCAGGGGACAATTTGTGAATTGTGTGAATTTGTAATTCCTGAATTTATCTGTGGTTAGATGTTGCGTGTGGCATTTCGGAATCCTTTCTTAGTACGCGGTTATGCGATAATATAAACCTACTGTGAAAATACGATGTATCTACCTCTAGGTTTAGGCTGTGCGTTAACAGTCACAATTCTATATACAACGTGTAGCTGAATTACGGATTAATGTTAAAGGATTTATAATTATAAGTAATAAGGAATCACCCTGTAAAAATATTAAATTAAAAGAAGCATATTTACTATTCCATAAAAACGAATTTAAAACATCCTAAATGTTTATTTGTGACAACCCTATTGAAGATAAAAGACCGTACGCGTAGGTACTATACCTACGCGACGCGTAAATAAAGTGACAGGAGTGCAATGATTTTAATTTTGCATGTTGTTATGGCTGTGTCTGTATATTTCTTTCAGTAAAAACTATGGCGGTGCTTTACTCAAAAACCATTAGGTTTTTCGGTTTCACAGATAAGTCTCAGAGACAGTACCTAATGTACCACTAAAGCCTGTGAAGTATTATTTGGTTTTCATTTACACGTTGTATATAGATATCATATTCATCAAAAGCCTATAAAACACTAATGCTGGACTACAGGTCTCTCATAACAGGAGAGTTTTCCCATAATCAAACGCTGGGCAGAATATAAGGTTATCGCAGTACATGGTATTAGTAGCACGGAGAACGCTGCTGCCCGTCATCCGTTATATTTCCTTAGTCGCCTCGTACAACAACGGCGAGAAGAGGGGCTGGAATTGTGCCGTCAATATTTCTATTTATTTTATTATTATGGTCATTGTTTTCGATATTTAGTGAATACTGCTAATGCAAAACAAACAAAACGTCTCATCGTAATAACGTTCAGCATAAATTAGTATGTATCTGGGAAATTTGGCGCGTAGCCTAGGTCATGGAGAAGGACGCATTTACCAGTTAATTGAATGAGATTCTGTGCTAAACTTCACTAACACACCTTGAATGAGTTCCACTTTTAGAAATGAAGAAATAATAGAATTACCTGAGCGTTTAGCTATCTATATATTATACATTATAAAAAAAAAAACATTATAAGATTTTAAATATTTCAAAATAATGACAGTGTATATTCAGTACATATTTGAAAGTTTTATGTATGTTCTATTTTCATAAAAACATTTCTAAATTGACTGCAATAATTTAAACATTAGAAGTAAGAATAAACTTACAGTGCAATATATTAGGTTACGAAAAATTCATAATTAGTTTTAAAGAAATTGCATACAATTCTACAATAAACAACTATGGCTCTGTGTGAGATGTCTCTTAAAAAGTTTAGTTTGTATTAAACGTAAGCTTATAGAAAAGTCCTATCATAGTATAAAGGACTACGTTATCGATAAAAAAGCATGGGTGTGAATTATAGCTCTAACCAGGTTGCTCGTCTAATAATTTTAAATGACAATGTGAGATGGGGATAACAAAAAAAAACACCCGGCTAAGTTTGTTTTGGGCTTCTTAGACCAGGACGCGTTTGGAACCCTGGTAGCTTTAGTTTTCAGTTTACTAATATGGTTGTACGCATCAAAAGTGCCACCTACTTGAATAAAGATATTTTTGACTTTGACTGTGACCCTTCAACATTAGACCTATTGTAACCTATTACCTGTTAATTTAAGGTTACAAAATCTGAAGTTAATCAAATGATACAAAAGAACCATTACCACAAAAAAAGAAAATATAAAAAGATGTTAAGTAAAACAATTAGTAATTATACAAACAACAAAGCCTTTTGAATGGTTGAACTCAATAAAGTGGGCTTCGGTACGTGATAAGTACATAGATGAGATTATTATATATTCTGACGACAAAGCGCCTCCCGTACCGAGGGACCCAGCTCGCTCCCCGGCATGCCACTCTCACTTTTCGGAGTTTTGTGCGTTTATGAAAACACCCTAAGGAAACCTGCATGCCTGAGAGTTCTCCATAACGTTCTCAAAGTTCCTAATTCACACTTAGTATTGTGGTATTGTGGGTTGAATGTTTATTCTTACACTAGCTGTTGACTGCGATTATTGCGGTTTTTTACATATACCATTGAAAATATTTGTTTTCCTAACATAGAAAGTAGCCTATGTTACTCTTTCTCGTTTCAACTAATTTAAGGCGTGAAGGGAAGACAGACATACAAACAAACAATGTCACTTTCACAATAATAATCAATCAATGAATCAAAAATACTTTATTGCACACAAGAACATAACAGAAATTGGAAAATTCAAAAGTGCACGCCTCATAATCTCATTCATTACAATAAAATTGAGATTATTTGTAAATAACAATTAAACTATATCTAATAATACCGTGAAAAGTAATAGGCTTCTATTCTTCGAAATACTGAAGCCTATAAAAAAAAACTCGATAAGTGAAGTATTTCGCTCGTTATCGTGACCACAAGATACGGGATCCGCACATATAGAAACACGGACGTCCAAGACAGAACTTTTTTTAAACAATTTTTAATTAGTTTAAATAATAAAAAAATATTTAAAAATATCATGAGTGTTAAAAATAGTGTTTTTCTCAACATTTGTCCATTTATATTCACTTATAAAAGCAGTAAAGAATAACAAAAGTGACATTTTAAGTTGGAAATTCACCCGGTGTGACAGTAATACCCACCTCATTCCACCTCGCTTCTCTAATGAGGCGTGCAATAAAATAAAAGAGAATACCTTCGTTCTCTTCTTCAAGTCATTTAAATTTGTGTAACAAAGGATTATTAAGGAAGTAAGGATTAATCGCCATGCCATAAAAGTAATAATAAAGCTCTGTGTGTGATTACTCTATGGTTAGCTGAAGATCGAGGAAATGCCATAGGAATAAAAAGCATCGAGCAGGAAGTGCCGGGCAGGTGGGGCTGGTCCCGTCCGTCTGTCCGAAACCCGAGACATTCCGTCTACCTACCGCTACCCGGTATCCAGTACCCGGTACATCAAAGGAATAGCCGCGACCGGGTTTCGTGCGAATTGCGATCTTTTGTTTTAGTTTGTGTGCATTTATCTTTGGAGTTGCATTTTATGACGGTTTAATTTTCACTCATGCTCAAATTCCCGAAATACGTTTTGGGATTTGCTACGGTTTCGACAAAGTACAGAAAAGTTGCTGCATTAATGAATATTTGTTGAATATTTTAAACTAGTGTTACTGGCGATGGTTTTGGGTTTAAAAAAACTCGTATTTATTTCCCAAAAACACACAACAATTAATGAAAAGAGATAATAGGTTTACAAATATTTTTTTTTGTTTTCCATTTACGATCGGGTGGTCCGTTAAAGTTGTTATGTTAAAGTTAATTAACAGTTGTAGAATTTATTTGACCTGCATGTGTCAGTGTTCTCAACGACGTGTGGTGTCCACCAATCCGCACTAGGCCAGCGTGGTGGACTACGGCCTTAATCCCTTCTCATTGTGGGAGGAGACCCGTGCTCTGTAGTGGGCCGGTAATTGCTTGATGTGATGATGATGATCACTTAAATACCTAGTATTTAAGGAAAACCAATAAAAAAAGAGAAGGTTACTTCTTTTTCTCTTTATAAAGTGTTGACTTAAATAAAACTTCTGTTTCTTGAAATTTAGTGTGAAGTTTTTCTCTAGATTGTTTCAGTAACTATAGGGTAATCAAATTTCAGGTATTTGTGGTATCATTACGAAATTAAGGAATTTGTATATTCCTAAATATTACGAAAACATCATTGTTACAATTTCATACACGTATAAATAATGCGGATCCGCTTGTTTTGCGAAGACATTCAAAATCAACGTCCTTTAAACAAATAATTAAAGAAAAACCTGAAGTAGCAATGATAAAAATAATATTAAAGCTGTAAGCAGGCAATAAAAGAACACTATTGAGTCCAACCAGTCAGAGAAATTTTATTTTTTCGCTCTCCGAAACACTTACATACAATATATCTGTAGCTATAAAAAATACGTGCGGAACATAAACATCTCTTTTGAATGTATTCCGATTCTTCATTACCGCATAAAAATGGAGAACAAACTATAAAAATTAATAACGACTTTTTAAATAGGCACGTTTCACTTGAACATACAATGTAGCACAGAGCATCAGAAAAATAAACTTTCAATGTAAGAAAAATGTTATTGCATCACAGACGTTTTATGAGTATAGATGCGTCGGAAGCGGTCTACGAGTAAACAAGGTAATTGCCCGGCATTCAGATTGAAGGAACGTACTCCTAAATTAATATCTATGCATGGATTTTGCCATGTTGTGAGGGTTCAGTAATGTAGCTACTAAGGGAATATATATATATATATTTATATATATATATATATATATATATTTATATATATATATATATATATATACATATTAGGGTGGCGCAAAAAAAACGACTATTTTTTTTTTTGAGTCTCGGATGAAAAAATGTTAGTTTTTGATGTTTTAAGAGCCCTCTCCAAAGGACAGCTCAAAAAAAAATTTTTAAGAGGTCACTCAAAATTTTTTTAAATTTCGAAAAACGTGGAAAATCGATTTTTTTTTTTTTTTAATTTTTTTTCTCGTTACGGTATAATTTTATAGACCAAAAAAAAATAAGTTTCTGAAAGTTTCAGTTAAAAATTTTAATTTTGAAAGGTCGCTCATAATTTTTTTTAATTTATTAGTGATGACGATGATATGTAATGACTTTAGATTTTTTCGAGTGACCTTTTAATATTAAAATTAAAATTCCGGCCATTTTTTTTCCTTTATTTAGTACAATAATCTATAAAAATACACCACGAGATGAACTAAAAAATCAAGGATAACAAAAAAAACACAATTTTTTTCTAATTTTATCATTTTATTTAATCAACTACAACATTTTAACAGTATTTTAATGAACTTTGTTATTAATTCTGAAACTAAATTTTAAATTATAACCGATTTTAACTTTATTTAGATCGATATCATATATTATTTATAATTCCCTTGACTGCAATCTCACCTGGTGGTAAGTGATGACGCAGTCTAAGATGGTAGCGGGCTAACCTGTGAGGGAGTATGGTAGTCATACCCCTAATCGGTTTCTACGCGAAATAGCACCGGAACACTAAATCGCTTAGTGGCACGTCTCTATCGTAGGGTGATAACTAGCCGCGGCCAAAGCCTCCCGCCAGACCAGACCAGAAAAAAATCAGAAGTTATAAATTCCCAAATTTCCCCCGCTGGAAATCGAAACCGGGACCTCCTGCTTAAATTCACAGCGGTCACCGTTGCGCCAGGCGGAGGTCATCACTAATGGTGATTATGGTAAAGCCCCCCGGTTTGGAGAGTTCAGCAGTGGACTGTTATAATAAGCTATTGATCGATGCATGAATTTTAACGTTAACATGAAGAAAAAGAATAACGTTATAGTGCATGCACATGTTACTCCTTAAGTAGTTATTAAATAGCATAAAATATTATGTTTACTTTTTTTTGATATTGATTGAGTTGTTTTTTATTTCGTAATGAGAGTGAAAGAGACATAACAATAATGGCTGAACCAATGCGTTCCTTTGCCATTTAAAAGAACAATTTCCGCGAAACTATGACTCGTCTATCTTTATATATATATTTCTTGTGTGCGTGTGTATGTCACTGATCTACTCCTAGACGGCTGGATCGATTTGAATGAATTTTTCGGTATGCGCTTGGGTGGCACCCTGGATGGTTTAGATTCACAAATTAGCCCGACAGATGGCGCTGGGGTCCGCTATTATTATATAAAACGTCATTGGATTGTCCTCAATGCATAAAGAGAATTACTTCTTGAAATGTTGCACCTTGCAAAGGAGGTGGTCATCTTCACTTTTAAAATTGTCTGGGGTTATATATGGATAAAATAAAGCTTTGGCGGCAAGAACACAGTTATTCAAAAAATGCCTGCAGGTGAGAGACACGTGCACTCGTCACGATAATTGCACACATACTGCGTCAGACGTTCGATTTATTTCGAAATTGGAATAAGGAATAAAAAGCCTGCCAATCAGCGAACAGATGTTACGGGCTCGTGCGCCAGAGCATTGCTAACGGATTGTTTTTTATAAGCGTTCTCATTTTAAAATTATACGTCCATTACTGCTTTTCAATTGCACGATCTCGATTTTTTGCTTTTAAAACATACGATGGATAGGTAAGTCAGTTGTCAATAGGGTAACCAGTCTTTGGCAATGGGAACTTTCCTGACACAACCAATAAAAGTGCTATGTTAGGAATTATTCTTGAAATTTAATTTTAAATAACAAATAATTGAAGGTGATAAAACATGTTTTGATAGCTTGTTTTTAATTTATAGTAAATAAAAACATAATTTAATGCTTTAGGAAATGTTTTTTTTGGCTTTTTGTTAAAAAGTGTTTTCACATTCTTTGAACAAGCTTGCTCTCTGGCGGAAAACACAAATTTCCTAACTCTAGTATTTTTATAGAAAACACATTCATAAAAACAATTACTGACATGGAAATCGAATCCGATATCTCAGATTCTAAATCGCTTGGTGACAAGTAATTATAATAAATTTATGCTAGTAAGTGCTTACTGTTTCTAATCAGACCAGACTAAGCCGAAGTAGCACAAGTCATAAGTTCGTAATTTCTTTGTTTCGCAACTTTTTTTTTTACTTAGACATCTTTTGTTACACTACACACATCGCCATCTAGCCCCAAAGTAAGCGTACCTTGTGTTATGCTAAGATGACTGATGAATATTTTTATGAATAATATAGATAAAAACTTATATTAAACACATACTTAAACACCCAGACACTGAAAAACATTCTTGTTTATCACTCAAAAATTTTCCAATTAAAGGAATCCAACCAGCAGTCAGAAAGCTGGGTCGCTGCCTACTGAGCCAATCACCGTTAAACTTAGATTTTCAACTATTTCCAACAACGTCAACTTAGTTTTTCTATGTTTTAGAAATCGAAAAATAGGGAGAAAGCCTTAGAACTTTTCACTTTAAGAACAAAGCTCGAACCGATGGAAGATTCATAGGTCCTACCATTGCATATACCGCTTTTGTTTTTGAATTATCCTCTATGAACTGGAATTACGACCCCGCACCACTAAACGCAGAGTTGGTCGGCAGACGGCACCTGACGAGGTGGACAGACAACATTAAACAAGTCGCTGGGCTGTACTTAAGCGGCGCAGGGCCGAGGATTTTGGACTCACTACAAAATACTTATGTCCAGCAGTGGACGTGAATCGGTTGAAGTGATGAATGCTAAAATTAATGGTAGTAAAACTCCTGGTAACCCTAGTGGCGATTTCCAGTTTTTACGACTGTTCATTGGAATTATTGCACTTCTTTTGCAAACAGGTTCATAGCGGAACAATATATAAGCCATGTTAATATAAACAAGCGATTAAGTCTTTTAGATAATGGTTAATTAAAATTGAATGAGCGATCTTTTATTAAACCGCACTTTTTGTGTTGGATAAATTGATCTTCAAGGAAGTCTCGAAGAATGTTCCATTATTAATTGCAAAATAAATAATAACTATAAGAGTTAGGTATCCTGTGTACGCATTTCCTTTCTTAAGTGTATATAATGAAGTAATTTTTTATATTTATAATATAAACAATTGAATACTTATGAAGGCAATACTTTTGATTTTGTATTTTGTGGAGGCGTCCGTGTTTGATCGATTTTTATTAAATATACTCGTAGCTAAGAATGCTTCCGATTGTCTTTAACACCCGACAGAAGTTAAGTTTGACGTTAAGTTAAACGTCTCCGTGAGCGTGCATGAGTGTTTGTATGTGCGCGTGTGTGTGTGTGTGTGCGTGTGTTCGTGCGTTTGTCTGTCTGTCTGTAACATCACATTTCCCGAACGAGTGAACCAATTTCAATTTTTTTTTGTGTTTGAAAGGAGTCGACAGTGTTATTAGCTACGTTTGACGAAAATCGGTCGAAGATGGCCGCCGCCACAAAATGGCGGATTACATTATTTTTACACAACTCCCACAATACTACTAGAACTACACTATGCAGTCAAAAGTTTTTAATTTATATATATTATAAACCATCAGACGATGTTTCAGTCAACGGATAACATGTAGAGGGAAAAAAAAGTTTCTATTCTCTATGAATTTCTTCTATGACCATGTCCAACGCGTAAATAAAAGATGGCCAATCTACTCAAATCGAAATCGACGTTTCACTTGAAACGCGAACACGAATCACGTTCCTTTTTCGCTCCAAAATGCCAAATGAGAGATAAAATCGCGACTTCCTTCAATAAAATATTTTAATGGGAAGTCAATTTTATAACGCCACGCCGCTCCGGCTGTTTGTACGATCTTTCATGGAAGAGATTGTATCGCGGAGATTCAACTGTATCGGCACGTAAGATGAACGCCAAGTCAGGCTTTAACACATTTCCAGAGATGAAATATTTTATATCTGTTAATTTCAAGATGTGTTCTGTGATTAATTCCTTTTGATTGGTTGGCTTTGTTGATAAATTTTAAATTCAAATTCAAAAATTCTTTATTCATGTAGGGCTATCACAGTTATTTAGGAAGCTCTTAGGTATCACCATTTCGTCCAATCTTAACTTAGACAATGCATCGAATCCAAAGCTAAAACTGCTGGCAAAAAACTTGGCATCCTCAACAAAGTTAAGCGCTACTTCACGCCGGAACAGCTTCTAACCCTGTACCAAGTTCAAGTTCGGTCGTCCATGGAGTACTGCAGGAGTACTGCAGCCATTTATGGGATGGCTCTGCCAAGTAACAGCTCGATGCTTTTCGCTGGAGCATCGTTCTAGGAGACTCATTGGCAACGACCTTGTAGTCAGTAGACTTCAAAGCCTTGAAAACCGGTGCAAGGTTGCCTGTCTGGCTGTATTCTACAAGATACATTTCGGAGAGTGTGCTCAGGAGATATTCGATTTGATTAAACCATCTCCTTTCTACCATTGAACTGCGAGGTACCGAAAGAATCTGCACTGTTACGTTGTTGAAATACCATCAACACGTACGAAGCGTTTTGCTTCTTCCTTTCTGATCTGCACCGCAAGGCCTGGAACGCCCTCCCATCTTCCGTCTTCCCCGATACCTGTAATCTGGGTACCTTCAAATCAAGAGTGAATAGGCATCTTCTAGGCAAGCTTCTTCTTAGGCTACATCGCACTTACCATCAGGTGTCATTGCAGTCAAGCACTTGTCTATATATTTAAAAAAAAATATTTGTATAAATGCCGTTTTCACAGCATGCATGTTTAAGTCTCCTAGAAATGATTTTTACAAAATGTCCAAAGAGGGTTTCTAGTTTAGCCGAAGCGTTATTTTCAAGTGCCTACGTAACATTAGTTATTTTACGATCACCTCGCGAAGCGTGCCCATTTGCAATATCTGTGTTTAACCCTAGTGATAAGACGCCATTACCCGGCGGCCATATTTTATTCTCGTGTTTAAGTACCAGATAAAAGGTACTTCAGTATTGTATTTAATGTATCGAGATCTGAAGGGCTGCGATTATTATTGATAAGAACAAGATGTGTAGGCAACAATGTATTAAAAATATTTAAGACTTTATACTTTACAAAATGCTAATCAAACGGCTTTTGATCCTCATCGAAAACGAAATATTATGAAACGAGCTAATAAAACATTATATGGCGACCTGTTATATCTTAATGAGATACTGTAATACAGCATTAAATAATGTTTTTCGGCAAAATTAAAAATACTGAGTGGGAAAATTTTATACTAAGTTAGCAACTAGATAAAACTTTAAATCCAAAGCAATAAATAGAGTTCTGAAAAATCTGTACTGCTAATATCTTAAGTTAGGTTAAGCTAGTTACCATATGTATTATATTATGAAAATTAAGCTTAATTTGCTATACTCCGCGAACAGCAGGAGAATCTGTATGGTGTAATTTATAATTACTTCAATCCGTATACTCCACACCAAACAGATCCTCGGCAATGTAGGGTACATTGCTTACGCACCTTTCGCTCCGAAACCGGAGCATCCTCAGGAGATGTTGACTTTACAATGAATAATTGTTAAGTAACCAATGTTCTATCCAATGCTTCTATCCAAACATATGTAGATATTGTTTTTACTTCACGACAAGTTAGACCTTGACTGTGATCTCATCTGGTCGTAAGTGATGATGCAGTTTTTAATAGTAGCGGGATAACTTTTTATGTATGGCAATTATGTTAAGCCCATAACCCTATTCTGATTATTCTTTCTAAGTCCAAGGCCGTGGGTTCGATTCCCACAACTGAAAAATGTTTGTGTGATGAACATGAATGTTTTCAGTGTCTGGTCTGGGTGTTTATACGTGTATATGAGAGGTAGGTATTTATGTATATTATTTATAAAAATATTCATCAGTTTGCTTAATACCCATAACACAAGCTACCTTACTTTTAGGGCTAGATGGCGACGTGTGTAGTATAGGATCAGAAAATTCCAAAATATTCACGGCCACTTAGGTTTCTATTGCATTTGCCAATTAAGAACTGATTACTTTACTACTAACTAGCTGACCCGTGCAACTTCGTCTGCACCAAACCGGAAAACACGAATAAAATGACATTTTCTAAAAATGAATCCTAGCTAGATCGATTTATCGCCCCCGAAACCCCCTGTATTTAGAATACAGGGGGTTTTGGTTGCCTTTATGAAAATCCTTGGAGCCGATTCCGAGATTCCAATTATATATATACAAGAATAGCTCGTTTAAAGATATAAGATTTGTATTATCACAATCATTTCACATTATTGTGGTCAAAGGGTCGCAGGGAAAGGTTCCTAGAATCCTTTTCAAGGAATTAAAAAGACCTTTTTTAATTATGTACGGCGCAGGTGCTTTGCTGATTTGGCGACAAAAGGCGGTTGCTTGCACCACGGTGAGTCCGAATTTAAAAAAAAAACTTTACTTTCAAATCCCCACTAGGAAGAGACAATATTTACTTTGTTTTTTTATTATAAGTTTCATCATATCAACTCATTACCGGTCCACAACAGGACACGGGTCTCCTCCCACAATAAGAAGGGGTTAAGGCCCGTAGTCCATGACGTTGGCCCAGTGCAAATTGGTTGAAATATTATTAGATGATATGAGTTTAATACAGAATAATATAGATGACCGTAATCGATATCTCATAACCTTCCTTCTTATTTTTATTAGATACTAGCTGTTGCCCGCCCTACGCCTGCGTTTCATTTTGTTTTTTGATGTGGCATCAAAATTAGTTGTAGAACTAAAAAAAATTAAAGTATTCAGTATCGTTAAGCCTTAAATGAGGGGTTTGCTACTGTCCGCTAAGGAGTTCTGTCCTCTATCTCCAACCACAGTTTGGGCAAAATGAAACACATATCATAACCCCTTTAGTACAAAAATGATTATTTAAATCGGTTATAATTTGTCGGAGCTATGGTGTAAAATCGTCAAACACTCATCCCCTCTCCCAAAGGAGCTGAATGTCGGGATGAAAAGTATCCTATATTACTTCTAACACTTCCAAGAATATGTGTACAAAGTTTCATAAGGATCGGTTAAGGAGTTTTTGCGTGAAAGCGTAACAAACAAACTTACATTGACATTTATAACATTAGTAGGGATAGGGATAGGGAAATACGGATAGGGATAGGGAAGTAGGGATGTAGAACCCGCAATGTGATTTTGGATGGACTACGAGATTCCAGAGAGTCGTCATCATCATTCTACAACCCATTATCGTCCCTCCGCATACCTTTGAAAACATTATGGAGAACTCTTAGGCATGCAGGTTTCCTCACGATGTTACCATTCACCGTTGCAGGAAGTAATATTTTAATTGCTTTAACAGCACAACACTTAGAAATGTTAGAGTTGCGTGCTGGGATTCGAACTCAACCCCCGAAAATAAAGTCGAAGTCCTACCCACTGGGCTATCACCGCTTTCAGCTTCAAATATTTTGACTCACATGTCACATTGAAGTTTTAAAGCTATTTACTGAATTCACTACGCAAATAACGTACAATTTTTTTTGTCTCGTTTATAAATGAACAGGTAGGTAGTATGTATATGGTAGGTATTAAAAAAAACAAAATGAAACTGTCTAAAAATAAATCAAGACGCGAATGAACTCAGAAAAATGCGTTTATCTCTTTACCTACCCGTGCTGTGTTATATAGTCGTTTTGTTTCGTTCCACGTGTTAATTAACTTGTTATTCCACTATTTATTCAAATGGAGATCCAATTTGAAACAACCGCATTGAAGCTCGTTAGCGAAAAAACAATCGGAAAAATAAAAATATCTTCTAATAACTAAATAACTTTTGTACATTGTTATTCATATTTAAAATCTGTAGAGGTTTGGTTATAAATAAATAAATATACTACGACAATACACACATCGCCATCTAGCCCCAAAGTTAGCGTAGCTTGTGTTATGGGTACTAAGATAGCTGATGAATATTTTTATGATTATATTACACATAAATACTTATAATATATAAATAAACACCCAGACACTAAAAAAAACATTCATTTTCATCACTCAAACATTTTCTAGTTGTGGGAATCGAAGCCACAGCTATTGACTCAGAAAGCAGGGTCGCTGCCCACTACGCCAATTGGCCCTTAAAATATGTTAAGATATGTAAATAAAGCCCACCAACCCACATTGGGGCAGCGTGATGGCTGCCCACTGCGCCGTCTTATCTAAGGTATTTAAGGCGAAAAGACAAACACTTTCTAACCGTTACTAAGGTTGATTAAATGTATAAAGTGAGTCGCTGAACTAGTATTAGTTCTTCATCTAACGAATACGTACAAAGTAGACGTTATTCCGGTCCCCTGACTCAACAATTGTTCTGCGAAACTTATAAATAGTTCATCTGCTCGGTAGCTGATTGACTTCAAATGCTCTTACTATTTCTTAGTACTTGCTTATTAGTAAATCTTCTAGACCGTTTGGAGCTTTTGTATACTCTTTGGAGGAAAGCTGAAACAGAACATCGTATTTTTAACCGCCCACGCAAAAACGACTGGATGTTGACGTGTGTGGGTGGAGCAATCTGCTAAGTTTCTTACCAGTAGAATCTGCCTTCCGAACCAGTGGTAGAGTCACTACAAACAACTGCCTTGACGTTTCAAAATTGTCTAGGTATCTTGAAATAAATTAATTTTGAATTTTGAAAATAAGGCGATTTCTGCGTTATCGCCATGTACATAAAAAGCCCTAATTTTTAACTAACTACTGATACTACTTCCAAAAGTTCTTAAAAATTAATGTCATTGAATGTCTTCTGATTGCATTAACCCTTATGTAAAGCCGTAAAAACGTGCAGAGTGCAATATCAGTCGAGTGAACTCTGAGAACTTGCTTCAATCAGTAAATGAGTTTGGGATTTTTAAAAAAAGGCGTCTTTCTTCCAAGTCAGTGATTTTTATCTTGAATCGCCGAACAAAGCAAACATGTCATAGATGATAAAAAATAGGTAGAATAGACATAAGTGTATTTTAAACAATACGCGTAAATCTGGTGTAAAATTCATTCTCAGCCTGTTAAAGTCCCTGTAATGGACACACGTCTCTCTCTGCAATAGAGATTTTATATTAAACATTTATTTTATATTCGAACATCTGGAAAGTAGAAGGATAGGTCTTACATTATAATTTCACTGCTCCGCATCATTACGTTATAATTACTTAAATGGACTGCTTTCAGCTACTATCAAAACCAAAAAATCTTATTCAGAATACAAGAAAGCAATTCAGTCTTGCATTCATACAAACACACTTCTTCCTCTCCTTCCGTCTCCTTACGAAGGTTGACAATAATTATGGTTCTACTTTGGACACTGCCCCTCTAATAATGATTTGGTGCTCTATCCAAACCATTGTCGTGGGTTTTTGAGCCATGATATTCTTCTGCCTGCCACTTTACCTTGTATGATAAGTTAAAGATGTTTATACTTTTTGGTGTTCCGCACGTGTTCTGTTATAACACACACATAATATAGTAATATTTTATTAACTTCATTATACAAAGTGTAGGTACCATTTTATATTTTACCTGACGCAATGGTGTCGCTGTTATCCTACAACTCTGGCAGTTCCCGGGTTCTACTAACGCAAGGTGGCAATATTGGAATTTATAATTTCCGAATTTTACCTGGTCTGGTCTGGTCTATTGGTAGACTTCCATCCTAACCGTCAAAGATGTGCTTGCAAGTGATTTAGGCTTACCCTTAAGCCGCTTAGAGGTTAGCTTGCTATCACCTTAGACTGTGTTTCCTGCCACGTATAATTTGAGTACCTTCAAGGCTAGAGTGAATAGGATTTTTCTAGGCAAGCGTGTTCCAACCTAGACCTCATCATTGCAGGTTGCAGCATTAGCTGGTACTAAAATAGGTGGTAGAGTCACTACAAACAGACTGACTTGACGTTTCAAAAGTGCTTAACTAGGCCTACTTGAAATAAATTAATTTTGTTTTATTTTTTGAATTAAAAGTAAATGAAACCCCATGTAGTGACATATAACATCACCTTCAGAGAACGAGTTTTGACTCACAAACATGCATTCAATATCTCCCGTTATACCTACACACATAAACTGTTTTGATTCCGTATTCAGTCTGTGAAGCGCTGATTGGAAAGTGTTTGGTTTGTAACGAAATTAGTTCCACACACAGAGTCGACGGGTAAACAGAAGTACATTTGCGTTTGTTGTGATTGAGGCAACTGGATGGCGGGCAAATTTACATTTTACGCACACTTGAAATAGTGTGCATTGAAAGGTTAACAACTGCGTTGCTTGCGGCTTCGACCGCTTGTACCTGGATAAGGCCCGCGCTATCAAAGAATAGATTTGTAAAAGATTGCCACACCTCCCACCTTTAGCGTACCGATGTCGCGTAGAAACCGATTATGAGTACGGGTTAAATATGCCACTGTCACCATGCCATGCGTTAGAAGTTATATTTCTTTGACGAAACAAGACAAAAATCTTTTCAATAATTTTATCTTTCGCCTTATTCTAAGTGTGGACAGAAATAACTACACTAACAATAGGAATAAGGTACCTATTTAATACATTGAAAGTTTTATTATAACGCATTATCTTGTTAAAAAAGTTTATTTAAATATCACAAATATCGTGAATATAGTTGTCAGTTCTAACGCAAATAAGTAAGTATACGTAGATGTACTTACTTTTACTTTGTTGGTAACTTTTTTTTAAAACTATAATGGTGACTATAGCTAACTTCAGAGTGTCGGTGTTTTGCGACGGTGTGTACGCGTATCTTAAAAATTTGCTCTCATTTTATCCCTAACGCGCGAAAAGAAAAGAACCATAACTTCTACAACCTCTGCAAAGCGTCTTCGCCGGCGAAGGTGAGGTTCCCGAATTCTGACGACATCCGGACGTTTGCTTCAGTGCTATAGAAAAAAAGAAATGCATTTTCTGTTTGTCTATAGCACTGTACTCTTTTTTTCTGTTCAGTAATTGAGAAGAGTTTGCAGTTTAGACAAATAACGTTGTTCTCACGCGTCATAGTTTATCAACTACGTACGTATCGATGTGGCGGAATGGTCTTACTAAGTTTAAAAAATACCTGCATGCATTAAATGAATTCAAACGATTATCGGTCCAATACAGGGCACGGATCTCCGAATAAGAGCGGTTTAGGCTGTCAAAGGTTTAAAATAAAATAAAATAAAGTAAAAAGGTGTTAGCTGTTCTGTTTTTATAATCTTTGCCTAGTGACAAGCTTAAGCGTGGCAATTTACAGTGGATGCACTCGCGTCACGTGTAGGTCAGGGACTTTCTTAGGGTTGTCATGTAGCAGTTTTTGACATTAAATGAACAATAAGTACGACTTATTTTGCAGTAATCGATTTATTAACAATAATTTAAATTTGCCATAATCCGTGAAAAAGTGTACCGTATAATTTCATATTTCCTATTTTTTATATTATCACAATCTGATCATCTAAAATGTACTCCCATATATAGAACATGGAATTGACATTGACAGACATGGAATATTTTTTCTTTTAAGATTTAAAAAATACCTAAATAACGCCCAAAGTACACGCCTAGGTTTACTTTTACAATGAGGTAGTGTAAGGTATAATGTTATATTACGGTTATACCTTATTATTAATTATTATTGTTGTTTCTTACGAGTTTCAAGTTTAACTGTTTAAAGAAAAGTAGCATTATATTTGACTCTGTTGGAAAGAAAGTTTTTTAAACCTAAAAAATATGAAAACAAAAATACAGAAAGTGGCAACCCTACGCTTTAGGTCGTCGCGTCAGTTGTCTTAATAAGAATTACCGTGCTCTCTTGTTCCGCATATTTGATTGTGGGAACTTAGATTTGCATTGAATAGTACATCTGTTGTTATTGTTCTATGCACATAAAAATCTAGGGTTCATTGGAACTGTGATGTGGTGTTTAAACTCATTCGAATCTAAAAAAAACCACTATATATGCAATTAAATACGGATTACTTTGATTATGCTTTAAAACTGAAGCTACGAGGAAACCAAAGCGCTTGAAGCTGAGAAGCCCACAAAAAATTTAGCAGGGTTTTTTTTTGTTATAACCATCTCACATTGTCTCTTAAAACACTTTACTCTAGTCACTTTAAAGGCCAACTGACTTAGAGCAGTAGAACTGACGAGTAAGAACCTAGTATGGAGGTGTGACAAAAGCTACCAACTTAAAGCTAAACATTGAAGGATGTTTCTTATATAAAATCTAGTTTTATATTTTTTATACCTTCTACTTAACCGCTAAGCGACTATCGCTCAGAAAAATAAAATCTCATGTAATCTACAGAAGTATAACAATAGTTCAAAAATAAAAAATCTGTCTATAAAGTTTCAAGTTGTAATCAGATGAAAAAGTTCAGAATAATCTTTCCAGAAATCGCTATTAAATTTGATTTGATTCAATAAAGTGTTTCTTAGAAAGTGATAAAGTAATTTCAGGTGTGCATTGAAGGAGCTATCAATACGGTCACGCTCCTGTCACGCTCCCGTCACGCTGGTGTCACGCTCGATCACCGAAGTCGTGACACCGTGGGAATCGGAGGCTTTTATTTGTTCGTTTTATTCGCCGATCGCTGTCCTGATCCCAAGATCGAGAGATAAGCGGACCATTCAACTGTCAAAGTTTTGTATTGTTTGTGTTTAACTGAAACAGTGAAGGTGCGCTTCTTTATTTTGTTTATGGTAGCTTTGGAATTGAGAGATAAGGAGGAAGAGTTTAAAATGCTATTGCAGCTGCATTATGGTTTTTTACTCATCCAACCTTAGCGCTACTTTCAACTAGAAGAGGCCTAATCATATCCTTCAGGACCCTGACGATCAGATTTGATTTTTTTTTTTAATTTCTTCTGACGTCATCCGGACGTGTGCCCACACCACGGCCTCGGAGACGTGCGGATGTATCACCGTCCGTAACCCTTTCCCTCAAATCGCCGAGCGGAGGTTCGGCCTCACATGAGGCGCCCTTACTTTTCTCGTACTTAAAATCTATCTCTGTACTAAATAGCATTCAGTTTTCTGGCGTGATTCAGTAACAAACATGTATCTATCCAAACATTCGAATGCCGATTAGCGCAGTTGGCAGCGACCCTGCTTTCTGAGTCCAAAGCCAAAAGTGGGTTCGATTCCGACAACTGCAAAATGTTTGTGTGATAAACATGAATCTTTTTCAGTGTCTGGGTTTTTATATGCATAGTATTTATAAGTATTTATGTTTATTATTTATAAAAATATTCATCACGCATCTTAGTACCCATAACACGAGCTACGCTTACTTTGGGGATAGATGGAGATTTGTGTATTGTTGTAGTATAAATATTATTATCATTTATAACAATATGTAATAACAAGAATTGTTATCAAGAGTTCTTTAACCCGATATTCGGATAAGTCACCCAAATAAAGCATTCCCGCCCATATAAAGATTAAGGTGAGATGAGCTCTCGTTACCGGTCTATATATAGCGGTAATTACATAATGAACGCCCGTAGTGAGATATCAACCGGCCCGGTCTCTTACAACTCAATAAAAATAACACCAGTTCGAGCAACGCACACCTCAGTGCGCAAAGTGCACTGAACCGCGCAATGCTGCTCGTAATTACGTACGCAAATAGGTGTGACCATCATTTTTTTTTTTATGGAATATGTTTAAATTGGACATTATAACTATAACTTTCTTACACCAACAAAAAGGATTTATATCAAAACAAAATTACTGAAAATACAGCAACTATATTACTATAATACATGCATTCTTATATAAAAAAAAAAACCAGAAACATTTATTCGCAATTAAACTTTACAACTAAAAAGGAACACGGATCACAACTTCGTAGTGCTAATAAAATTTGCTTAAACAAACCACGAACAAATTAAGGTTAGAAAAACATAAGTTTCGAAGGAGCATTAATTTGTAAGAAATTACCTAACTACATTAAATTAGAAGAAATTTCTTTTGAGAAAATACACGTCTTTAACCACAAGTAGATGAAAAGCGGTGATGTCGCATTGGGTGGAGCTCGACTTCTCTTTCGGGAACCGAGTTCGAATTCCAGCAACGCACCTCTAACTTTTCTAAGTTATGTGCTTTTTGATAAATTAAAATATCACTTGCTTCCACGGTGAAAGAAAACATCGAGTGAGGAAACCTGCATGCCTGAGAGTCCGAAATAATGTTACCAAAGGTGTGTGAGTTTCCATCCGCACTGTGCGTGCGTGGTGGATCTTAACCCCTTCTCATTGTGGGAGGAGACCCGTGCTGTGTAGTGGGCCGGTAATGGGTTGATATTTGGATGATGATGATGTTTAAATGGACCAATAACCGTAGGCCTGACGACACAGTCTTGTTACAGTGCGTATTGCCAGTGGTGTCTTATAGCTCCAAAACGTGATCGTAAACTATGAATTCGGTCTCATTAGAAGGTTTAGAGTCACTCAACTTACGATGGAGAGATCTTTTTTTTTATTCTACTACAAGTTAGCCCTTGACCGTAATCTCACCTAGTGGTAAGTGACGTTGATATATGGTAGATGGTATATTATACCTCTAACTGGTTTCTACACCGTACCGGAACGCTAAATCGCTTAGCGGCACCTCTTTATCGGAAGAGTGGTAAATAACGGCCGAAGCCTCCCACCAGACCAGTTTATTATTATAAAATTTTCCTGTTAACTGTTAACAATTCGGTACAGTGCAACTGACGTTGAATGTTGGATTAAAGTTTACTTTGTGTATTTTTTTTTATAATTCGTGGTCACCCTATAAGTTCTACAGTCGACTAACATGCTCTTCCGACTAAATACTCGTGGTAAGTTTGGTATGGAAATGTGTTATAAACAGCTCTGCGTGCGAAATAAAAACCGACAGGATTAAAACTAAGATTTTCATCATATTAAATAAATAAATATACTGCGACACAAACCTCCAAGATATCAATTGGTAGTTTATTGTCAAATTGTATACAATTTCCTTTAAATGAATTACTTATTTTATGTAGTAAGAATGTTAGTATTGCACTGCAAGTTTATTTTGCAGTAACATTTTCTCTTAGATTTATATACAATATTTTTGCTAACATAGATTTAAAGTTGCAAATACGTATGGGCTAAAGAATCTCATTGACATGTCATGTCGAAATGTACCCAGCAGGGGAAATTTCTGAAATTTATCCAGTATGGTAATTACGGTGTGAGCTTCGGCCGTGGCTAGTTATCACCCTACTGACAAGGAGGTGCTTCGAAGCAATTTAGCGAATATATGCATTTTATTACCCCAATAATTGTACAATTATTTCAAAGGTCTACAACGTACCTAAATGCTGTATTTATTGGTACTTCGAAAGCTCACGCTCCGTTTAGGGCAGCCATAAACTTAAAATAGGTAACCTAAATTTTGATTTGTGATTCATACATCTCGTTCGTCTAAAATTAGGATACCTTCTAATGGCTCATATACTTCTTAAAAGAGAACGTTTGGACATAAAAGTCTACGAAGTCATTTTTTTTCTTCGCAATACTAGAATATTCCTTGTCCATTTATAAGTTTAAGATTAAAACGAACAATAACTTCGCTGTTGAAATGCTTTATACCCAAACTGTTAAATTCTTTATATATCTAGTCATATAGGCACTTTTAAATAAATAAACACACTACACAATCAATCACACAACTCAATACACAAATCGCCATCTAGCGCTAAAGTAAGCGTAGCTTGTGTTGTGGTTAATAAGATGACTGATGAATATTTTTATGAATAACTAGCTGTCCCGGCAAACTTCGTACCACGGATCTTTTTTTTTGATGAATGTTATATTTCAATACTTATTATCCTATTCCGGACTAAGAGAAATCCAAAAATCAAATATAAAAATTGGTCCAGCCGTTCTTGAGTTATAAATGGTGTAACTAACACCACTTCCTTTTATATATATAGATATACATAAATACTTATGATATACAGATAAACCCACCCAGATACTGAAAACCATTCATGTTCATCACACAAACATTTTCCAGTAGCGGGAATCGATTTTTAGTGGTGGGAATCGAACCCACAGCCGCACAAAGCTGGGTCGCTGCCCACTGCGCCAATCGGCTGTTAACTTTTGAAAAGACTTTGTAGTTGAACCTTGTTTGTAGTGATGCTACCAGGTTCGAAACGAAGATTCTAGTGATAAGAATATGGCAATAAACTCAAAAACACTTCAAACTCTAATATAAAAATAAGTATTCGAACTGCATAGACGAAGATCAGAGTCCAGCTGAATGCTTCCAAGCAACTATGTTAATGCGAAGTCAATCAATCAATCATATCTGTATTATATTTGTAAATCATTATTTTTTTTAATATAAATAATAATATTTCTGCGTTACATAGAAACTAGTAATTAACTACTGCTACTGAAATTACTTTAGAAAATAGACGAGATTAAAGAGATCAAATGTTTTTATATAAAATCATACAAAATTTAGTTGACACTCCACTTCTTCTAATATCTGTATCGACATGGTATTCGGCAAATAACTTTTTATCTCGTGTGTGTAACGCTTTTAACAGCAAATATTGTGAGACGGACATTTTTCACGTAAAAATTGGCACTTTTAGGAATATAAATATGGCAAAATAGGTATTACAAAATGTTAAAGTTTTTGTTTTTTTTTTTGTTTTAATTTAATTTGGTTATATGATTTTCGCTTTGTACTTAATCCTTAAGCAATTTTGGGTTATGTTATTTTTTTTTTTTTATAACTAAGTTGTGGAAACATCATTGGGTTATGTGATATAAAAATACGGCTTTACTCTTATGTGTAATAGTACTGTTTGTTTCCCTTGAAAAGCTAATAAATCATGTCACTATAGCTAATTCTTCAGCCTCCATTAAATTCATCACAAATGTTTGTACCTTTCGCGTCTGTAGTCAGAATTTTTTTAGCGGTATGCCTAAATATATTCTACAATGTAGCAGTATGTTTTTTCCACAGCTGGTTTTTTATTCTTCTAATCATCACCTAAGGTAATCGTTGCAGATAGGCACCGAGGACAAACCCTTTGCGGTTTTTTCGGTGCTTTTATACTAACCATTTCAATGTGATTGTTTTATTTGATAAAAAAAATCTAACAGAGTTTTAATTTATTCATTAATTTAGAAATTTCTTAGTAATTACTTCTGTGTTAATAATGATATAACTAAACCTCATTACTCACGCCCTACCTATTATATTGGCCCTACAACCTGACCCTATTATCTATGTACACACAGAGAAAAATGTTGATGACAACAATCCAATATCAAAACTAATAAACACGGCTCGAGTTGAGTCATATCAAATACAAGGCAATACAAGTTAGCAATCAGTGGTAAATGAACGTCAATCAAACCACCACAATGGTGTTTCGTTACTAAGTTCGGAACAATCCTGAGGTAAGTATTTACCTACCTATCGTCCAGTGTTGGATTGTGCAACGGTTACAACAGGTGAAGTAATTCCCTTCTGACTGATTGAACAAACTCGAAGCCGTTAGAATTCCTTTACCACGCTATAATAAAATAATAATTTTTAAATGTGATGTAACAACACACTATTTAAACTTATGCTTTAGTAGGTCAGACTAGTAAACTTAGGAGTCATGTTACAAAAAGCGTTTACTCAAACTCTCAAAGGACTTCTGCACCTTTCGCAGACGTTTTGCAGATTTTTATAATTTAACTGGGTGAGTATTACTTCCACAGCCATTTCCTCACTAATTAATAACACAAAAAACTAATTGGATGCAGTATATTGTGTCCAAAAACGGCTCACTTCACACCCATAAACTTTTCCAATCTTTACCCATTTTATGGTAAACGTTTAGAATATTAGAGGTCACGTAATTACTGTAAACACTTAAAAAAATCTTAACTTAATAAAGCGTGTTCAAATGATTAAGAACATTCAGAATTAGATTAAATACAATTAATATTTAATTAGTTATGTTTTAGTTTATTTAGCTTAGTTTATTTTGTTTATGAACAGTAGCAAAATCATATGATAACAAATTCATTATAAAATGCATATTTAATGTATTATATTCGGTATTAATATGTCAGTAAAATTTTATGTCAAACAGTAAAATCATTATGAAGTATTAATTAGTATAAAATTTCATTCAACCGTCTTCTGTACACGGCTTCTGTGCGTTCTTAATTCTGTGGTTAGTTGATACTCTTGGCGTACTTTAAATCGCTATCTTATTATATCGAGATAGCTATGCTGATCATATCATTACAGTCATAAGAATGAGATGTTATCTTTGTAATTACGATCGGGCGCCGGCATCTTGTTTATTTTATTTATTTTGCGACTTATACAAGTAGCATACCAGTTACAAAGCACTTGTGTTCAACTGAGTCATCAAGTAGTTAGAAGATAATGCCGCGGTTTGGTTTGTTGTGCTTTTTATTGCATGTATGAAAATAGGTTTTGAAGACATACTTCGTAAACTTTAACGTTCAACTAGCTGTCCCCTGTGGTTTTACCCGCGTTAACCAAGCGTTTAACGACCTTCCTAGCGAAACGGTGAGCGGTGTAAATTTAAGTTGGAGATTCCGGATCCGATTCCGGTCTGGTGGGAGGCTTTGGCCGTGGCTAGTTACAACCCTATCGACAGATACTTGCCAAAAGGAGCGTTATGTTACATTGTGTACACCTCTCCCCGTATTTAATTATATTAATTTATTGTCTTTAACTAAGCGAAGAATATGCTGTAAAGTTTATCTTTGTAAGATTGCCTTGATAATAAAATGTCGTGTAGGTACGGGCCACTCGCACATTTTGAAAATACTGTTCTTCTAGTTTTACTATAAATAATGGATACCCGTATTTAGGAGTTTTAAATAAACATATTCCCACCATTTATTGCGGCGCGGCGGCCATCTTGGACCACTGTTCATCAAACATAGCGGAAAACATGCTCGACTAATTCACCTTTTAAACAGAAGAACGTAATTAAATTCGGTTTATTCGTCCGGGAGCTACGATGTCACACACACACACACACACACATACACACACTCAACATAGACACGTCAAACTTATAACAAACTCCCCCTTGTTTTTGCGTCGAGGTGAAAAAAATAAAACAATCCATAGACAGGCAATACAATGTTATTAATATGAGGTATTTACAGAAGGCTGTATACTCTGACCCTTTAGAAACTTCCAATTAATAAATTACATGTTTACAAGCACCATTGCGGTAAATTGGGTTATTGTGTTTGTATGTTAATTATAAACTACCCATGTTATTTCGTCACGCAATAAGGGAATTAATTAGGTGCGGTGTCCAGTTGCGCCCATAATAAAACTTTAATGCAATTAACTGTACTTTTCTAATAAATAATTAGCATTACAAGGTAAATACGCCTCAGCCATACCTCCCATAAAGCGAAGTAACAGTCTATTAGGGTGCTTATACTAAGCAGACCGTAGTCGAGGTTTAATTAGATTGTTGTTAGTCTAGCCTGCACACACAAAATAATAATACAAAGAGAAACACATTAAAAATAAAAAAATAATAAAAAACTAGTTTAGGTGTGCAAAGGTGGTCTTATCGCTAAAGCGATCTCTCCCAGTCAACCTTTGGCGAAAGTAGGTCTTATAAGGAACGGCAATAAAAATGTATACCTAAACATTTATACATAAAAATATTTCAAACTAAAAATGTTATAAATTCCAATACTGCACATATATCTAATTATTATATTTAATACATATTGTTCATACTTATAATAACGCAACTTTATAGATATTACATGAAAGCCCGCAAACTTTCACACAAACTGGCTTCCGTCCTTTTTTTTTAAGTAAATACAACTCCAAAGTAAACAGAGATTTTTCTCATTTTAAAATTAGAAGGCAATGAAAAATTCAGCTTCGACATTGATTTCAATTTCTGCCAATGAATATACCTACATATGTTAAAATTAATTTGTTTTATATCAAAGTTACTATTACTCTATGGATTAAATATTAAGTTAATAACAAAGCAGTTTTGAGGCAGCTCTGCTTTCATCTCACACTAAGATTTTAGAAGAGCAACTGAGTTTCAACTCTTCAAACATTACTTGACGTTTTAGAAATGCATATAAACGAGGCCTACATGAAATAAATGAATTTTTAATGCACTTTACAACATTGTAATATACCTACCTACTTCCCACGTATCGTCACATTGCAAGGTAAACTAATTATTGAAACAAAAGGATCACCTTGTATAGCCGAGTATATAAAGCGCCGTCGGAGAGTAAGCACCCTTGTATGTGAACATTTTTAAGAGGGATGCACAGACATGTATCAACGTACTGTGTGCATACATATTTATATACACGGCTTTACTTAGCTACTCTATTAGTAGTACTACCTCTGACTGTGGCTTTGCTTGTGTTTATCATCATCATCGTTTATATTATGGGAATGAAGCTTAATTTGCTATCCTTCGCGAGCAGGAATCTGTATGGTGTAATTTATAATGTCTGTAATCTTTATACTCCAAACCAAGCAGATCTAGAACAATATACTGTGTACGAATGTGTCTCTATGACACCGGAGTTTCCTCAGGAGATTTTGACTTTACAATGAATAATTGTTAAGTGTTACAGTAATTTTATAAAGTGTTACCCACATATATTTAAACTTTAGATAACTATAATTTGATTTATGCCAGATATATATTAAGCTGAGTAGCATTTAAATAAATAGTTTTTAGGAAATAATTAAAATTTTATTTGATTTACAGCCACTGTTCATGACATTTTGCCGGGGAGGTATTTTGATATAAATAAGGTTGCATTTTCGATACAGTTCAGTCCTGTATGAACTCGAACGATGCAAAGATACTTCCCGGTGTCTTGGTCGTTATCAGTCAGAAATGGCTCGATACAAAAGTCTAGCCTACGTAATGACCTTGTTCGATTTGACTGTCAGCTAAAATGACGATTGTTCTCGGTGACTATTGTTTTTCAGACTGGGGCCATTTTTAACGATTGTCTACTAAGCTAAGCTTTTGGCAAAAGTTATGATTGTGCTTTTAATAATATGCCAGCTATCTGTCTGTGTGACCGATGCACGAGAAGTAGTATGTGACCATCTACGATAACGTCTGTGTGACCATCTAAATTGTGAGTCGTGTTACATTAGCCGCACCATATTTGCCATGCCACTAACCGGCTAAAATATGTCTGTTTGTTAAATAAAAAGAGCAAGTATTGAGTTCTTCGGTACATATTGGATAGAAGCAGGCGTTACTTTGCGGAATTCTATGATATCTTATAAAAATAACTTTAAAAACAACCTTATTTTTCATTGTAAAGTCGTCTCTCTCATCTCCTGAGGATGCTCCGGTTTCAGAGCGAAACGTGCGTAGAGGGTACATTGCCGAAGATCTGTTTGGTGTGGAGTATAAGGATTGGAGAAATTATAAATGACACCGTACTTTGTAACGATTTTGTCAGCCCTATATCACGTCCAGCCAATCATTTGCTGTGTCAAAGGAGTACAAAAATCCACAAACATACTTACTTCACAAATTTTGTAATATTAGTAGCGATGGTTTGAGAGTAATGTAGTTTTATGATGCCGTAATTATTACGGAGCATTTTCCAGTCTAACGTTTTTAACCCCCAACGGGGGTGTTTTAATCCACGACGGGGGGAAGAAGAACCGCTTTGTCGGGCTGTCTTATATCCGTAAATATACCGATTCGCATGTGGTTTTTGTATCAGACCTTCAGGGGTTTATTTAATGTAAATACAAGTTACCTTTTGGTTGCCATCTCACCAGAGATAGGTGGTGGTGGTGGTGGAAGAATAGAATCGAAAAACTTTATTGCAACAAAACAGAGGGAAAAACACAAAGAAAACAGTAATAGTACTTAGCTGGAAAATGTTTGTGTGATGAACATGAATGTTTTTCAGTATATATTTATCGTATAGGTATTTATGTATTGGTATTATTCATAAAAATATTCATCAGACATCTTAGTAGGTACCCATAACACAAGCTACGCTTAGTTTGGGGCTAAATGGCGCTGTGTGTATTGTCGTAGTATAAATCGGTATCCCTATCCCTACTAATATTATAAATGTCAATGTAAGTTTGTTTGTTACGCTTTCACGCAAAAACTACTCTAAACCGATCCTCATGAAACTTAATACACATGTTTTTGGAATTATTTGAAGTAATATAGGATACTTTTTATCCCGACATTAAGCTCAGTTCCTTTGGAAGAGGGGATGAAAGTGTTTGACGATTTTACACCATAACTCCGACAAATTATATCCGATTTATGTACTATAGAGGTTATATTATGTGTTTAATTTTGCCCAAACTTTGTGTAGATCTGAGTGTGGTTGGAGATAGAGGACAGAACTCCTCAGCGGACAGCAGCAAACCCCTGATTCAAGGTTTAGCGATACTGAATACTTTAAATTTTTTTAGAACTACAACTAAATTGAACGCCACATCACAAAACAAAATCAAAGGCAGACGAAGTCGCGGGCAACAGCTAGTAATAAATAAATAAATTTATTATTTATATTGAAACCGTACTCTTAATGAGTTTCTTTCGGTCGGGGCTTTGCCTGATTGATAAGTTTTTTATAATTTTGCGAAAGTAGAAATTATTTACAAAGGGTACCTTCGTAATTTCTACGTTCGCAAACTAGCCATTTAGCCAGGTAAAGTTAGCCTACTCGGGTCTGTCAACGAGTGCCGAATTAAAGCTTAAGGCTTTATCTGTCACCAGTGTCAACGGACGACAGATGTTTTCTATGAAATATTTTAATTACATTCGAAATAGGATATGCAAAAAAAGGGATTTACGGACTGAGTATGAACCAGCGAAAGCAAAAAAAAAAATTGGTTGCCTGTAAAGTCGGTATACGGGCGAAAGTTTTACGTGACAACGACTTTGAGTGGTAAAATAATTTTAATGTGAATATTCATTCGTATAGTAGGAAGAAGGATGAAATAATAGTAACAATTTAAAACATTTATTTATACAAAGAATTATATTTAAAACATTAATTTATACAAAGAATCTCGCACTGAATTTCATATTAACAAAATTTTATTTTTACCTTTACACATACATACGTATTTATATACAAATATACATACAATAACTTGCAATACATTTGCGTACAATGAAACAGCGTTTACTACAAAGGGACGCGTGCCTTTCACTTTTTATGTCTGTCTCTCTCGCTCTTAGGCGGGCTAACCATGCCCGAGTGGAAGGGACGCGTGCCTCTCACTCGCTCTCATTGTGAGCGCATAACGTGAGCGGAGCGTAACGCAGTTTCTTGAAGTGTCACCCGGCAAACCAATTTATAAGACGTTGTCACGTCAAAATTTTTTCCCGTACGCTGGTATGAACAGAAATTGGATTTGAATAAAAATAAAAACCGTTCAAGTTCGATTCGGATTTGCCCACCGAGGGTTCCGCACTGTAGGTACATAACATTATTCATACTTACTTCAGGAATCGATTTCAGTTTATCGTTGTTAGTTTTGGAATAGTTTGGACTTTTCGCGTAGTCATTTTTAAGATTCCTTTAAGCATAATTTTATGTTAGTTTAGTTGCGTAAATATATACATAGGTATTGAGAAATTTAAAGAGTATTTTAAATCCTTTAAATTGTTTGGTAGAGGTTTATTGTTGATTTTACTTTTCCTGTAAAATATACATACATTTCTATTGACCATAATTATTCGATTGTTAAACTTCTGTACAGCACCTACAGTACGGTAGGTATAGTATTTCGGGCAAACAGACAACAAAGTGTTCCTAAAAGGGTTCCGAGCTTTTTAGCCACGAAACCCTTAAAAATAATACATCACTGCCGAGATATAAACACACAGTCATACTTATATAAAAATGCAACGTTGTTTAATAATTAAAAAAAATCATCTAACGGAGTTTTGCGAACAAAAACATACGGAAGCTGAAAATTTATACATTTATAGAAAATGAAGTTCAAACGTTGAGTATGCGCGCGCAGTGACACGACACGTCAAAAAGAAATAAAGTGATGCGAGGTGACGAAAATATTACCGCAAAAGCGTTAACATTCTAACCGCTAATTGCTTTTGAACGAATATAACACCTATTGTCTTGGATTTTGGGTTGAATATGGCGCGCATTGATGATGGATTTATGGTATTTAAAGCGTGCGACGGGTGCTTCCTTCCCGTTCCCAGGGACATAATTAGAAATGGACTAAATAGACTGACTGCAAACAAACGGTGCTTGATGAGACACTTCTTTCAAAGTTTTTGTGCCGTTTACAAAACGGAGCGGACTGCTATGTGATAGCGTCTGAGTAAGGTGCAGAACTTCTTTGTGGGGTTGAATACGCTTTTATAATAATAATAATAATAAAATCATTTATTCACACGATTATTAAATTGTGACAGAAATCATAGCTTAGTACTATGTATGGTTGAATCACTGGTACCTAAACTGAGTAAAAACTCGTACTATAGATATCAGTGCACTCCCCTGAATAATTTTTGATACAACAACAATAAGACTACGACAAGTATATTTTATTTTGGATATAGATTTAACATGCACATTATAACATGTTTCCGAAGGTAATTCTGGACCTACCAATGCATACATTTAAACTATGTGTGAAAACACATTTATAACAACGAGATAACTATACAAGTAATTAATTTTTTAACGACAATGAATATACGCGAGTTAGAAAAATTTATGTAGCACTTAGGAAATGTTGATGTTGGAAAAGAGCAACTACTGAGTTTCTGACCAGCTCTTCTCGGTAGAATCTGCTTATCAGTGGTAGTCACTACGAACCACAAACAAACCGAATTAGGACCATCTGATGGGTTTCCTCAAAAATAAAATTTAGGGTTATTCAAGGGTTATTAAACAAATTCCTTAAAAGTCGGCAGCGCATCGGTGGCTCCTCTGGTGCTGCAGATGTTTATGGGCGGCGGTGGTCACTTAACATCAGGTGACCCACTTTATCGTTTGCCCGCTATTAATATAAAAAAAAAGGTATTTGACATTTCAGAAGTGCTTATAAATTAGGCAAACATGAAAATTTTTTTTTTATAATTAGATCCACAACTCAAAAAATATCAAAATTGAAAGTAATTTATTTCAATTACTTAGTGGGCACTGGGCAGCACTTTTGAAACGTCAAGTGGCTGCATGTTTGTAGTGAGTCTACGACCTGTTCGAAGGCAGATTCTATCGAGAAGAAGCAGTCAAGAAACTCAACAGTTGCTTTTTGTATTTTAATAACGGGTTGTTAACGTAAACATTGTTTACGTTAACAACCCGTTTAAAAATTGGACCCGTAAAATATTGGACCTTGATCGTCCCATCGATCCGATCGTGGTGGTCCAATATTCTATACCCGGTAGGGAAAATTTGGGAGTTATTATTTACGAATTTCCTCTAGTCTGGTCTGGCGGCAGGCATTGACATGGTTAATTACCACTGACAAAGACGTACTTAGAAAGCAATACCGTACCCCTAACAGGCTAGCCCGCTACCATCCTAGACAGCATCATTACTTACCATAACATGAGTTTTTTTTTTATATATATACTACGAAAATACACACATCGCCACCGAGTCCCAAAGTAAGCGTAGCTTATGTTATGGGTACTCAGATGACTGATGAATATTTTTGTGAATAATATACATAAATAAATAGCAATATACATATAAACACCCAGACAATGAAAAACATGCAAGCTCATCACACAAACATTTTCCAGTAGTGGCAATATAACCCACGGACTTGGACTCAGAAAGCAGGGTCGCTGCCAACTGCGCCAATCGGCCGTCAAGTTTGCAGTCCAAGGCTAACTAAAAAACAGATATACCGATTTCGATATTAAACCTTTCATTAAATAAGTAACTAACTTAAAAGTGCAAACTTTATAAATACAGGGTGTTTAATAAATCATTATTTACAATAACAACAAACACCTATTCACAAGTCAAATTATTATTAAAGGCAATTTATTTACAACTGTCAGTGCTCATATCAAACCTGATTGCTTTATTAAACGCACAACTAAAACACCGGCAAAATGTATCTTATCTGTGTAGCAATAAAGATTACAATTGTACAAATGACGGTGATATAAGTAACCAATTTATAATTGATTGCAATCAGTTCCATATATACGAGTTGATATTAATATTGGAATTGCTTTATGAAGGGCATAGTAATGTCATTTCACGAAGAGAAAAATAACTTATTGTATGTAGGTACGTAGGTACACGTGTAGTATCAGATATAACGGTGAAAAGGCAGCAACGTCCTCTATGCCACTACTACCATATACTGATATCACCAACCCGTTTACCTTGCGTGGTGTTTATGAGCAAACCATCTCGTTGGGAACCTACCTATATTTAGTACCAGATATAACGGTGAAAAGCCAGCAACGTCCTCTATGCTACTACTACCGTATACTGCGATCACCAAGCCGTCTTCCTGAGGTGGTGTTTATGAACAAAACCCCTCGTTGGAAACCTACCTACATGTAGTACCAGATATAACGGTGAAAAGGCAGCAACGTCCTCTATGCTACTACTACCGTATACTGATATGACCAACCGGTCTACCTGGCGTGGTGATTATGAGCAAACCATCTCCTTTGGAACCTACTTACATGTAGTACCAGATGTACCTGTGAACGGGCAGCAGCGTAATCTGTGCTACTACTACAATGTACTATGACCACCAACCCGTCTGCCCAGCGCGGTGATTATGGCCCTCTCGTCGAAAGAGGCATTTAGTCCAGCCGTGGTCAGTTATATCTACCTACTTTTTTAATTTTTTTGAAGTTATACTTCTTTTGGCGAGATGGAGTAAAATTATGAGAGTGAATTTTTACGATGCGCGCGCACTCTTACACCTGAATTCTACATCGTAAAGTTAGTTGTGTAAAGTAAAGTTAGTGGCATGAAATCTATGTTCAAGTTGTATATTCTAGTATTTTTATATTTAGAACACGTGTTCCGTAACAGTGTGAATAAATAAATATTATTTCGTTAATAAAACCTTTTTTATTTAAATAAAATCTTTTTGATTAATTTTTAATATTTATCGTTAATCACTACTGCATTTTAGTTATTTTTTGTCATACGTCAAAGAAGTATAACTTCTAACGCGTTTACATAAGTAAACACACTCTTTGTTTTTCTTTTTTTTCTCATTTTAAGTCAAAATTAATGATTAAATGAATTATAATTAATAAATAGAAATTTATATGTCAACTTCAATAAAAATAATAGTCCACATTTAGTTAGGTTTTATGCAGATAAGTGTTGGTACTTAAATATAATTTGCAAGGTACACACTATTTTAGGTAAAGCTAAGCGAGCAAATGTCCCAAAAAAGTGGAACATACAAAAACACAGTTTTTTAAATCTAAGGAAAACAGTGGCAACTGTTGACACAAGATAAGCAAAAAGTAAAACAACAGTAGCCTAGATAAATGTGTCAACTTGCCTTTTGAGCTTACCTGGATTACGTTTGTGGGCTTATGGGCGACAGTTTTAGGTTGTTTGTTTAAAAATAGTCCAAAAAAATATGCGAGGAATTTAGAGGTTATGTAAATAGTTTGATGTACCTAGGTGAAATTTTTGTGTAATTTTTTATGTTAGACATATCTGATTTTCGGCTTGATTTTCGATGAATAAGGGTTGAATTAGCAAATCCTTGTCAAAGTTATAACTTAATTAAAATCAAATATACTTGGTAAGTATAGTTAAAGTTATAGAAATACTGAAACAAAAAATCTTAACACGAAGTACAAAACAAAGAGGACACAGACAGAATGTTATACGAAAATGCGTAAGAAATTGGTAACGGTTCAAAGCAAAGAGAAGTTTAACTACTTAATCCAAAAAACTGGCATTCGAGTGTGTTCTCGCCGCCATGATATAGAAGTGCACGACTATTAAACCGAGCTAAGCTAACGAGTTAACTAAAACCGCGAGGTTTAGGAGGCCGCCCAAGGAGCGTGCGCCGCTGGGCCGTCGCAACCGCGCGGGCGATCGTCCGCAGCGCACGTTACAAGTAGCGTCGCCTGAAACGAGCGCGTGACGTCACGTGCTATAGACCTTCTAACTAGAGCTAGTGATCTAAACAATAGTGGCATCACACTAAAGAATACACTTCCAACGGAATGGCCAACTCTGCTGTATATATACCTAAAGATTTAAAAAATTTCAATAGCGCGAGTTAGGATTTTCTCAAATAAAACATGAAACAACAGAATATTTCAACTTTTTTTAACGGTAGTCTCACTTATTTACTTACTTTAGCGAGGATTACAACTTTTTTCTATTTAAACATATTTATTACATAAATTATAAAATAAAAACTAAAATTAAATGGTTTCAATGCAATCAGCGCCACCTAGTAGTAGCTTTGGAAGCTTGTAACGCCATAGTGGCGCCACTGTTAAATATCTTGTGTATTTTTTTCTCGGAACTTATAACAATTTACGAATTTTCTTTCATCAGAATAAAAATGTGGCTAGAACGTAATTATTGAATTTTTCTAATGTAAGTTTTTGTGTTGTTTCAGAATATCGAACAACGAAAGAATCGAAAGCCCCGGCACAGATGGCAGCGTCTCTCCCGAACCACCCGATCGGCCTCCCGGAAAGGTGCGACAAGTTCATCCCGAGCAGAAAACTCAAGTATTAGCCTACGATTCCACCTATCGCAAGAAGAACAAACCAAAGTCGCTCCCTCTGGAAGACAACCAAATGTACAATCATTTGGCGAACGCGAATGTCGCTATGTCACCCATGTATCCTTTGACCCCAAATATTTGTATGGAGGGAGGGAAAATTGAGTTTATCAAATCGCCGTCTGGGAGTGCTAGAAACAGTGTGGCGCTAGTATCTCCGCCGCAAACTCCGTTGTTGATACGTCGTAGTTCGAAAGAAAGGCGCGATGTGAGAGCGTGTAGTGACGAACCGGAGAAGTTCGACGGCGATAAGGTAGGTGGCGTTTTACACAAATGGCATATTTTTTTCATAGAACTAGCTATTACATCGGACGACGATCACGAGAGTAATAAAAAGTTACCTTACAATTTTTTCATAAAAACGTATCTAATAGCATAAAATAAATTGATTACTACTGAACGTAACATTAACAACTATTTGCTACGTTCACATTAAGTTAAAAATTTAAAGTGAAACGGAGTGAAGTTTCAATTTTTTAAAGTAAAAACAAAAGATTTTACAAAAATTAGCATTTTCTACAACATTTTTAAGTCGGTGCCAAATTAAATGTAGAAAGAACAGAAAGAATCATATATTTCATATTCTTTATTATACAACAAGCAAGGAAAGTACCAGTACTTAAAAATGTAGATAATATTTATTTTTTGTTTTTTATTGTATGTACAAAGCCGTTTTTTTTTTGTAATTTTTTTTTAACTCAATGTTGTGGAGTCCTTCGGGCACTTCACCATCAGCTCTTTTATTGTCACGAACATAAATTGCTTACCTACTATGTACTATAATCGAAACGCAACCAGTAAAATACTTATTATTGTGTAATTCCAGCTATCTGTGATCTTCATCACCCGTTTTACGTGACCAAATGGTGCTTTTCGATAGTCAAAGTCAAAGTCAAAAATATCTTTATTCAAGTATAGATGGATAGATGGCACTTTTGATGCGTACATTACATGAGAATTATGTTGTAGTGGGATGATGGCGATAACTTAAAACTAAAGCTACGAGGGTTCCAAACGCGATCTAAGAAGAAGTCCACAACAAACTTAGCCGGATGTTTTATTTTTGTTATCACCATCTCACTTTGTCATTTAAAATTATGAGAAAACTAACCTATAGGAGTCCATATAAAACTTGAAGAATTCCCTCAATTTCTCCAGGTACGCATCAAAAGTGAAATATATGTGCCTATTTAAATAAAGAAATATTTGACTTTGACATTGAAATTGCTCTGGTTAAAGTAAAGTAACGACTTGTTAAGTCGATTTGATAAGCTGATAAAAAGGCTAGTTCGTACCTACATCGAAAACAAGTTTTTTTTTCTTTCTTATTTCTCCGGGTATTGGAAAGCATGACGATCATTACCACTTACTTACGCCCAAAGCTTACACATAATCGCTTATGTGTAACTTATTAAGTTAGCAAACTTAACTTTGAAGTAACGCCGATCTGGAGTTGACATGAAACTTGCACTAAGTCACGACACTTTTAGTATAATCCATATCTACCAGTCGAAGTCAGTTTCGTTAGTTAATATAATATTCTTCTTTTAGGAAAGGACGCGAGCCTTAATTAGAGATATTAAATAGTTCCAAAATAAATACTGCGATGACTTCTGGTTTTAGTTCGCATAGTTCCAATAGCAACCAACATAAGGTGTGTTTTTCTTTAGGAAGTTCAGTAGGTAACGAAACGTTTTTTACGGCGAGCCCGAAGCGGTCAATTATTTGTATATTGTGCAATAATAAGTGCGACAACATCGCACGGGTTGCAGATACTATTTTTTATTACAAATGCGAAGATATATGTGGGCACAAAGTCCCAAGTCCCAACAAACGGATGAAAAGTTTAAAAAAAAGAAACAAATATACTTCAAACAATAAATACAAATTAATTAATATTAATAAAAATATAAACTTTGCAATGCAATGTCAACCTCACTTCTTTTATATTGACAGTTAGTATTTTTTTTTGTTATTTATTTTAATTTTAGCAGTTCTTACAGTCATTTTTCGTGCGACAAGGATAGTTTGCGTGTGCTAAGCATAATTTGCGTCTTTACAAGCAAATAACAAGTTTGAAAAGAAGAAAAAAATATATTTTGAACAATAAATAAAAATTAATTAATATTAATAAAGAAAAAATAAATTTTTTGAATTTTTTAAAAGGGCGAAGCCTTCTCAGATCAGAAATAATAGCTGAAAAATTAAGCATTCAAAAAAGTATCAATATATATCTATACATATCTATCTATATATCTATACTATATCTATTTTAAAACTGCAGCGGGGCAAATTCTGTAGATTTAATATATTTAAAAAAAATTTTTTTGGAGTGCACTCTATTTATTTATAACATTTACTTGACGACCTAAAACTGTAATTTTTTTTATTCGTGTCTGTATGTCTGTATCTGGGACACGCATCACGCGAAAACTACTGGATAAATTCCTAAGAAATTTCGCACGATTGGAAGTCATACTACGAGTGTCTGTATATATACTATCAATTTAGTTTTTCAAAATAACGTGGATAAGGACTTTGCAGTATAAAAAAAGATGTTCGCTGTGAGATAAACTTTCCCATTCTTTCAAACAAATGCAGAAATAACTTTTAAACAATTAAGTACCCTGGCCCTCAAAAGTTAGGCGCAGCATCAATTTCAATAAAAGACGCCTTGTCTTTCCATCCCTCGTCAAAAAAGGTTCGAAAGTTGTCCAATTTGTTTGTCCAAGATAGGTATTTGGATCTTTCTCTTGTATAATGTGACATGAAATTTGCCGAGGCTTTTATAAATTTTACCATCGATCGCTTGACATGAAATGGTTCTTTAAATCTCCTGCAGATTCTAATTAATGTCCACTCAGTGACTCTGAGCCTTTTTGAGAGGGCCATAGTGATCGATCCTGTTGCAGAACCAAAAGTCAACATTAATTAATTTATATACCAAAATTAACAAGTTGCCTTAATATGTTATGTTATATAGATAATTATGGTGTAATCACAAATTCTTACGAAATTTACCGTACACCACGGTGCCGTCAACAAAAAGGTAACCTCTAAGGAAATTAATTAACAATATATAACCTACCTTCTCACTACATCAATCAAGATATTCTATTAAATATTAATCAACTCGTATTTCAGCTGTCTTCTGACCTGCCATCATAAAGTAAAATTTCAGACCCATACACATCACTGGCAACAGTTCTTAAATTTAGTTCAACGGGTACATACCACGATAATATTTTGGATCGTGATTGCGATAGTGTGAACACGAAAGCGGGTAGTCAGATTCTGCCCGTGACATCCAACTTGACATCTCGTTCCTATGCAGTCCTGTCGTGACCACGATCAATGCAGCTGGGTCGAAATATCGACAAATCCAAAATGTTATCTTGGTATGTACCCGTTGAAGTATATTTAAGAAATGTTGATTAATCACGAAAATCTTAGTTTAAAATCTTTAATTACTGGCAACAGCACTGAAGATCACTTGTACGAGTATATATGTAACCTCAATATAAGTAAAATACTTAGTCAATCATTTCGCATCAGTGAAAATATACCTTAAAACAATCAAAACCGGAAGCTTCTACCAATAACAAATCCCTTGTCACAGAGTAATCTGTACACAATCGTACAAAGACAACCATAATAGAGGCTTTCAAAAACAATTTTGGTGCGTCTAAATACGCATTAAGGTGCACGGGGCCAATTACTTTCAGCCCTCTTTCTGATCAGGGGATTCAGGAAAATATAGTGCGAAAGTGTACTTACGTGTCGTCTTATAGATTTCTGGTATTTTAAAATTATCTTAGTTATCAATTTTATATCAAATGTTAATTTAACAACGCACTGTCGTAAATCATCGCAATTCAGAAATTTAAGAAATCCTTCCTAAACAAACAAAACGAAATCGATAAAATACCGCGGCCTGAGCGCTTTCACCAATTAAGCTACAGCTCTCCTACCGTCGATGCCGAAATTGTCCGAGAGTCGCAGGTTCAAATCCTGTCGGTTCCGAAAATTTTTATATGCATTTTAAATTTATAAAATTGATAATTCCTCCAAGTGTAGGTAAAAACACTAATAAAAATTATAAAAATCTTAGTTATCGACTTCATCTATTTTGTCGATCATGTTTTGTTTCTTTAGGAAAGATTTCTTAAATTACTAAATTGCGATTATTTACGACAGTGCGTTGTTAAAATTAACATTTGAAGATAATTTGGTTTTCGTTTATCATCATCATCATATCAACCCATTATCGGCCCCCTACAGGGCACGGGTCACCTCCCACAATGAGAAGGGGTTAAGGCCATAGTCCAACGCGCTGGCAGTAGTGCTTACTGGACTCCACACATATTTGAGAACATTATGTAGAACTCTCAGTGATGCAGGCTTCCTCACGATGTTTTCCTTCACCGTTAAAGCAAGTGATATTTTAATAACTTAAAACGCACATAACTTGCGGTGCGTTTTGAGATTTGAACTCGACCCCCCAAAAGTTAAGTCGAGATCCTACGCACTGGGCTATCACCGCTTCGAAAGAGTTTTATGGTTGCGTATAAATTAATAGAAATAATGAATACCTACATCAAGATTTTACTTGTCGCAGATTATAGAAAGTTCATTGTATTTATATTATTGTTTTTGCCTTGTGCTGACGGCAGATCAGAATATAGTCAAAGTCAAAGTCAAAGTCAAAAATATCTTTATTCTAGTAGGCCCATAGGTGGCACTTTTAGTTGTCACCACTGTCCCTTGAAATGAAATGAAATGAAATTTATTCGCTGAATATGAGCTTACATAGGGTATTATTATAATATAATATTCCTCCATATTCTACTATTAAGCATGCGAAATGTAAAATGCACAACAAGAACAATCATAACACATGTCTGCATAATCTTGTTGATCAAGCATTGAAAAGTTATTTATTAAATACAGGTAATATCAATGTTATCATAATAATGTGAAAATAATATCATTTTTAATTCGAAGTCAGATACTCGGATATTGTATAGAAACATTTTGTACAGCAATGCGTCAGATTTTTCTTAAAAAACGCGTAGGTTGATTTTTTAGACCTGCATCTAATTTATTGTATATTTTAACGCACATAGCAAAGGGGGATTTTGCGGTTTGTTTTAATTTATATTTATTGTTGCACAGCCGAATTTTATTTCTCGTTTTAAGATGGCTTACGTTCGAGAAAGTTTTTAAATACTCCAGGTGGCGATGAACGAAGACTGATATATCGTTGATATACAGACAAGGCAGAGTAAGGAGATTGTGTTTTTGAAATATTGGTCTACAGGAATCCGTTGGGTCTATAAGAAATATGCTTCTAATACACTTTTTTTGTGTCACAAACAATTTCTTTATATGCACTGAGTTCCCATATAACAATACCGTAGCGCAGGACAGACATGACATGACATGACCTTCTCCTCCCGCGGGTGGCATAATTTACCGAATAAGGGAATATAACGGATAACGGGCAGCAGCGTGCTCTGTGCTACTACTACCATGTCTTGCTATAACCAATCCGGCAACCGTCCCAGTGGGATTTTAATCTTTTGATTTTTAATTTTATTCTTATCGGTTTTAATCCAGCAGTGCACTGTTTTTGACACGATGATATATTTTTACGGACCACTGTAAAGTAACGCCTTTATCTAAATCCGAGACTATTATAAACTCAGAACCAGTATGTCTTTAACCATATCAGTACGTACAGTTTTAAATAGTTTAGTTTTTTAAATTTTTATGATTATGAGTAATCATTTTATGAAGAAATATCTCTCAACAAATTCAGTCGGATATTCTTTTATCAGCTCATTATACACGAGCTGCATAGATGTTGGATCAGTTTCATTTAAATGAATGCAAATCTCTACAAAGGCGTCTGCTAGAAATGCAAAGGAGGCTGAACGTAAAATAAATTAACTGTGTTCCTAAAACTGAATTAAACAGATTAGGAGAAATTCCAAATGAATTCTTTATCAGCCAAATGAAGCTTATCGTTTACTTTACGTATGTTTTATGTGGCATTATGGCGATCATAACTTAGGTATAGGTCAGTTTATCAGTGAAAGGTTTCAGTTGGTTTAATACCTTATGTTACAGTAATTTTATAAAGTGGGTAAATAATTAAACATTTGATTATTAGCCAACGGTCATGACATGGAATTGGTGGGTATTTTGATATAAATACGACTGCATTATCGATATACTCCAGTCCTACATGGACTCGAACGATGCAAAGATACCTCCCGGTGTCTTAGTCGTTTAGCATTGTTACGAAACTAACACTTACGACAACATTTCTAGATGTATTTTTATATGCTTATCTGTTCCATACGACAGTGATAATCTATCTATTATTTTAGAACATTACAATAACCAAATAAAGAAACGGTGATATCCTAGTGGGTAAGGCTTCGGCTTTCCTTTCGCGACTTTCAGAGTTATGTGCGTTTTTAAGGAGGACGTCAAAAAAGTTAAAGGGACTAAGAGGGAGTTAAAACTAAAGCCAGAAATCAATGAAGATGTTTCTACAGTCCTGAAATCCCCAAAGGTAGTAAAACGCGGGCAAATCTTTCCACCTTAAACATCTTTAGCCGTAGCATCAGGGGATCAATGTACGTTGCCAGCAATGCAAATCGCTTCCCAATACGACCGCCTCGTCTTCCTATCATGTTACAAGCATAATTCCAATATTAATATTAATGGTATGTGCACTTTGGACGTGATTTTACTCGTACATGACTGGGAAATTTCAGACAGAATGCCGTTCTAGCCTCCGCCGTTCACCGCCGTATCTAGTGCGCTGCGCTTTTATTATGCACATTTTTTGTTACTTTCAATCCACAGGGATGGTAATTATGTCGTCTTATATATGTCGAAGATCCCGAGTTAGGGAGCCTCCGCTGAACAAATGCTTTGTAAAGAGAATAAATAGTAACTATACAGATTGCATATTATGATGTATGATGCTATAGTAATTTTTTTTAAAGACAGGTTGTAATGTTAGTTATAGACATTTAGGTAAGTCAATCTAAATTTAAGGAATCAAATTAGCCAAAGAGTAAAAATATCCCAGATTTATGCTAAGATCACCAAATAATCTCTATTCTGTAATCCTAACTTAGTGTATGATGTTTACTATACCAAGCGAGGAGTGTGACGTGTAATTATTCATTCTTTTTTATCTGCGTTTATTATCTTACGTTAATCTTAATCTTACGTTATCTGTATCTCGTAAACATCATTTTTAATCAGTGCCAGTTAGACGTCAAGCAAAGAACAGAAAATTTTAATGAATAATCCTTAAGTTCATTAAACAATGCAGCAACTATAAACTGTTATAAAATTCACTTTAACTAACCGAATAACAAAAAAGAAAGATATTGGCATTCACGTTGAAAACTAACGATAAAGAAAAACGAAACGGGATTTTTAAATAGTTACAAAAGCAGAAGAAGCGCAAAGTACCAGGTTCCAGAGTAAAAAATCAAATGATGAATTCAGTGTCGTATATCGTCACCGTTCTAGAAGACAACTGTTATGTAGTTTGGCCTATAATATTGGCTCTGTTTATAGTTCTTGTGTTGCTAAATCGTAGAGAACAGAGATTTCTCGTTCATTGTGCACCTTCGACTTCTAAATGTATGAGCCAAGATGGATCGAGTATAAAGACTTTGTACATAAGAAAAAGCCAAAAGAGTGTTTGTAATAGTAATTGACTGTGATGCTTTTATTTTGTATTGTAACAATATTTTTGTGTTCGGGTACTACTGAGTTGAGATTTTGTCACGAATCAAGATTAAAATTAAGCCGAAACTAATTGATGAGTATTTTTACGACGGCCGACTGGCGCAGTGGGCAGCAACCCTACTTTCTGAGTCCGAGGCCGTGGGTTCGATTCCCACAACTGGAAAATGTTTGTGTGATGAACATGAATGTTTTTCAGTACTGGGTGTTTATCTGTACATAATAAGTATTTATGTATAATGTTTATTATTAACAAAATATTCATCAGTCATATTAGTACCCATAACACAATCTACGTTTACTTTGGGGCTAGATGGCGATGTGTGTATTGTCGTATTATATTTATTTATTTTTGGATATAAGTGATAGTTTTGTCGGACAAATCATTTGATTGCGCACTTCATCATATCTTCCCATTAGGGCACGGTACTACAAGGCACGGGTCTTTCCCACAATGTGAAAGGGTTACGGGCAATTGGTGAACTCCACAAACCTTCGAGAACTTTATGGAGAACTCTCAGGTATGCAGGTTTCCTCTCGGTGTTTTCCTTCACCGTTGAAGTAGGTTATATTTTAATTGCTTTAAACGCACATTACTTAGAAAAGTTAGAGGTGCGAGCTGGGATTCGAACTCGACCCCCTGAAGGTGAAGTCGAAGTCCTACCCACTGAGCTATCACCCATATTTATGTGTGACCTACTTAGGTCTACTTAACTAACTTTTTTGATATAATAGATCAACCGACTTCAGTGACTCTCAGAGTAACTGTAGTTGGTCGATTGGTCCCTATCCACTTTAGAGTAGCGGAGATTTTGTGCAATCCTATTGGTTTATATTCCTCCGTTTCTCAGCTGCGCTGCCTCGCTCCGGTCCGGTGGTCTGGCATCCATAGAGTTATAAAAAGCCAACCCTTAAGTTTTTATAACTCGTATTGGATTTTTCCTAATTTTATATTATCTGCATACCCTCTATTCACGCTCTGCTAGAAATACTCTCTCCTTCAGACCATCAGCTTTGATGGTCTTTGAACGCTTAAATATATTTTCGACAAAATAAATGACCTATGAATAACATGCATAGTATAAGTATTTATGTATATTTTTTTCATAAATTTAAAATTCATATAAAAATTTTCGAAACCGACAGGATTTGAACCTGCGACTCTCGGGCAATCGCGACCTAAGTGCTCTCACCAATTAAGCTACGCCTCTCCCACCGTCGATGCCGAAATTAGTATATGCCTTTCAGATCAGTCTTATAGCGACTGTAGCGCCATGTAGTAGGAAACGTTTCAGTTTCGATCTACTTTTTCAAAGGTCCATATTACAATGAGACACGTTTGAAACAAGAGATGACACATTGCTTTTTATATTTTTATAATATTAATTAGTGTAAATTTATAAAATTCATAATTCCTCCAAGTGTAGGTAAAAACACTAATAAAAATGTATGTATATTATTCATAAAAATATTCATCAGGCTTCATAGTACCCATAACATATGCTACGCTTACTTTGGGGCTAGATGACGATGTGTGTATTGTCGTAGTATATTTATTTTATGAAATGTTAGTAACGTATGCGTAAGCGAACGAAACGTCTGAACGAGTGCATGAAACTGCGTCACCCCAGTAGGCATATACCAAAATACAATGGTGCATATAACCATAACATGGGTAATGAGTGCTCCCCATTTGTTGCTTGTCTATCTGCCGCCGTTCAGAGGGGCATTAGCTAAAGTGGCCCATACGTTACGTGCCCTCTGCGTTTGATGCAGTAATGTACCGTGAAGATTCAGGGCTCCACGAGTACCTATAATATGTAGGAGTAATGGCCCGGTTGAGATGATGGTCGTGAATTGCTTTCTTACGTTTAGTTTTAGTTGCAAGCTTAATTTGCTATACTCTGCGAAAAGCAGCAAATAAGAGTAAAGCAAATTAAGCTCAATTTTCTTAATATATCATGGATTTCCGCAAAGTAACCCCTGCCTTATCCAATATTAGTTAAAAGCTTCTCATTTAGAAATTGTAGGTGATTAAACAATGCGTTAAAGCAGTGATAACCTAGTCGGTAAAGCCTCGGCTTCCTTTTCAGGGGAGACCGAGTTCGATTTCCGACCTCTAATTTTCGGAGCTATGCGCGTTTTTAATTCAAGCATTTTAGTATCACATGTTTTAACGGTGACGCAAAAAATCGTGAGGAAACCTATATGTCGGAGCGTTCTCTAAAATCTTCTCAAAGGTGTGTAAAATTGACCAATCTGCACTGGGCCGGCGTGGTGGAATACGGCCTCTCATTAGGGTATATTGCCATAGATCTGTTTGTTGTTGAGTATAAGAATTGAAGAAATTATAAATTACACCATACAGATTCTCCTGCTTTTCGCGGACATATTATGAAAATTAAGCTTAATTTTCATAATATATCATGGATTTCCGCAAAGTAACGCCTGCTTGTATCCAATAGTACGAAGCCGCACCATTTTACCATTTGGGTACGAAACTCTAAAAACGACTCTCCATTATTAGCAGGCGTAACTTTGCGGATATCCATTATATATTATGAAAATTAAGGTTAATTTGCTATACTCCGCGTAAAGCAAGAGAATCTGTATGGTGTATAACTAATCTGAGAATCTGAATGGTAAATAATTGTAACAATTATTCATTGTAAAGTTAGCATATCCTGAGGATGCTCCGGTTTCGAAACGAAACGTGCGTAGTGTGTACCCTACATTGCCGAAGATCTGTTTGGTGTAAAGTATAAGGATTGAAGAAATTATAAATAACACCATACAGATTCTCCTGCTTTTCACGGAGTATAGAAAATTAAGCTCAATTTTCATAATATTACTATCAATAACTTAAGTTCATTTAATTCTTATTAACTCAGAATCGTAGGTACTTGGAACCACATGATCCGCTGTCTAACTTTCCAAACCATAAACCGAAGAGTTAGTTAAGACATTGCCGCATCTAAATTCAAATAACTTTCAAATACCATAGTTGCATTAAGGACCGGCTGGAGCAATCGTGTTCTTTACAACTCCACGATGGACGATTGCCAAAGCGGCCCGCAGAGGAACACTGAACTGTTGCAAAACTTTTAACAAATCCCCCTAGCGCTCGGGCCAAAGCCAAGCATTTCAACTATGCGATCTATGTAAACCGCGAGAGCCCATGTTTTTGTGGATTTTATTACTTTAAACTAAAAGCGGTGATAACCTAGTGGGTAGGACACTGGCTTCACTTTCGGGGAGCTGAGTTCGAATCCCAGCACGCCCCTCTAACTTTCCTAAGTTATGTGCGTTTCAACGGGGATGGAAAACATCGTGAGGAAACCTGCGTGCCTGAGAGTTCTCCATACTGTTCTCAAAGGTGTGTGGAGTACACCGATCCCCACTGGGCCAGCGTGGTGGACTGTGACCTTAACCCCTTCTCGTGATACCCGTGCCCTGTAGTGGGCCGGTAATAGGTTGATATGATGATGAGGATTACAGAGGAGAATTAAAACAGCCCATGCTCTATTGAAATTTTATCGTAAAATACCACATTTTTGATATAAAAATTGCCAGTTTTTGGATGAAGATAACATTCCAATGGCTTATAATGCAACCTTTTAATTTCAATGAGTCCAATGCGCCGACGAACTTCTCCGAAGGGCTGCTAGGAAAGGCTTTAGCATTATGTCTGCATTTGTAAACCTTAAAATAAGGTGTAAAGAAAGGTATCTGTTTCAACTTTTTATGTTTTTTAATAAACTCTAAGACCTAATTAGCAAGTAAATATAATAAATAAAATTTCATGTGTTTATCTTTATATATATATTTCTTGTGTGTGTGTGTATGTCATTGAACTCCTCCTAAACGGCTGGACCGATTTGAATGAATTTTTCGGTAAGCGTTTGGGTGGCACCCTGGATGGTTTAGATTCACAAATCAGCCCGACAGATGGCGCTGGGCTCCGCTAGTATTAAATATATTTTGAGTTATTAAGAAGGCGAAGTGGCTTTAAATGGTTCGTGTAATATAACTCACGTTAGCTGCTTCGCCAGTTCTTTATTCTTGACTGGACCTTGCCTGTCTTTCTATTGTGTGTCTTGATTACCATCTTCGCTTTGGCAGATACTAAATGAAGATTAGTCTAGCAGACTACATTATTAGAGATTTCGAGACCGTCTCGAGGGTACCTTGTAATTTGAATATATTATTTCCTAAGTCTGGACCACCGGAGTCTGAGTTAACTAAGGACTACTGTATGTTACAATAAATGGTATCTTTAAGTAAGAACATTTTGAGCACGAAGCTGGATATCTGGCCTAATAATTACTTTGATTGCTCTAAATATACTTCCTCGTTGGTTTAGTTATTAGTTTCAACTATATAACAAGGCCATGGTTCGATTTCCGGCAGGAGCAATTTAGGAATTGATAATTTAAAAATCTTCTCTTGTCTGGTCTGGTGGCAGGCTCTGGCCGTGGTCGGGAATCAAACCGGGACCTCTTACTTAAATTCACAGCATTCACCGTTGCGCTAGGTCGTCAACAATGTCTTTTTAACCTACAAAAACACTGACTGCCTCCTCGGTATTTGAAAAACCCCTTTATAAACTCGGACGAAGAACGAAGAAAGAAGCATGGAGTACCTAAAGCAGTGATAGCCTTGTGGGTAAATCTTCGGGTTTCCTGTCGGGGAGACCGAGTTCGAGCCCTGGCATGCACCACTGACTTTTCGGAGCTATATGCTTTTTAAATTTAAGGTATTTAAATATCTCTAGTTTTAACGGTGAAGGAAAACATCGTGAGGAAACCAGCATGCCTGAGAGTTTTCCATAATGTTCTAAACGGCGTGTTAAGTCTACCAATCCGCACTTGGCCAGTGTGATAGACTACGGCCTAAACACTTCTCATTCTGGGAAGACATTCTTGGAGACCCGTGCCCTGTAGTCGGCCGGTAACGGGAGTTGGAATTTTGAAAATTTGTAAAATACTTTTTTTTTTTTTATCGAAAACCTAATATCAAAATTTCATGTATGTAAATTAAATATAAATATACTACGACAATACACACATCGCCATCTAGCCCCAAAGTAAGCGTAGCTTGTGTTATGGGTACTAAGATGACTGATGAATATCTTTATGAATAATATACATAAATAATTAGAATATACATATAAACACCCAGACACTGGCAAACATTTTCCAGTTGTGGGAATCGAACTCGCGGCCTTCGGCTCAGAAAGCAAGGTCGCTGCAAACTGCGCCAATCGGTCGTCGTTTTTCAATTGAAAAATAAATTGATAAATGAAGGATTTTATACAAACTTTCATCCCCAATTTAACCCTATTGGGGTTGGAATTTTCAAAAATCCTTTCTTAGCGGAGGCCTACGTTGTAATAACTGTGTGCAAAATTTCAGCCCGATCCGTCAAGTGGTTAGACCTGTGCGTTGATAGATCAGTCAGTAAGTTAGTCAGTCAGTCAATCAGTCACCTTTGCCTTTTATATACAAGATGATGATAGCAAACTGATAGTTGGCATTACTATATGAAAGCCTTTTTTTGTGTAAAACTAGCCCATAGAATTATGCAATACATATTTTTATAGGAATTGCTTTTCGGACACAACGGGAGCACGATGTGGACAAAGTGACGGGCGAAAGCCAGTCAATATAAACTAGGCGACAGTTCCAGCCGCGTTTTTATACACGCCAGCAATCAATCATGCAGATAACTGTCGTTTAATAGATGGCCTCAGCTGATGTTTGTTCGCATTGTTCATTCAAAATTCAGATTAAAATATCGATTTGGACGCGTGGTTAATTGCTTAGGGAGGCTGGTGTTATGACAAATTGGATTTAAACTTCGGTTACTGTGGAAATATTGGGTATTTCGTCCAGTGGTTAGAATGGTAAACTACTGATCACAGGTGCTGAGTTACGGGGCGGTCTTTTAATTTTTAGATATTGTGTATTGAACCCCCAACGCAAAAATGATGGGGTGATATGAAATTGCGTATCCGTAAGTGTGTGTGTGGGTCTGTCTGTCGCATCGTAGTTCTCGGAAAAAATAATTCACGTTAAACAAAAAAACTAAATCAAAATCGGTTCATCCGTTCGGGAAATTTGGTGCAACAGTCAGATACACACACACGCACACACACCCACGAAGCACCGACACATACACACACACGCAAAACACAGACACACACAGGCGCGCGCTCACACACACACACACACGCGCACATACACACAGACACACACACACAGCCACGTCAAACTTATAACACGTCTGGGGTTAATAAACAAGATCTCTTGAATTAAACAGGAAAGAATAACTTTTATATTTATTTTTATAGTAATCATTCACGGACTAAGCAGATGACCCACCTGATGGCTAGTGGAAAAGCATCGACTAAAACAGAGCCACACTTTCTGCGAAGTGTTGCCCTGTTTATAGTCGAGCACGTTCTGCAAAATGTCGCCCTGTGTCCATCAATTTGAGACGTAGGTGCTCAGCCTGCCCATCCATGTGCCTATAATAACACCGGAAACCACGCCCTTCACACTGGAACACAGCATTCCAAGAGGTTAATGGCAGAAATAAGCATGGCGATAGTACTTTCCCGTACGAGCGTTGTCACTAAAAGCTTACTATATAAAACCGGTCATGATACAATGAATACGTTTGGTGAAAATGTATAGTGAAATATAAAATATCAGGTAGGAATAGTTTAAGCTTTACGCTTCCGTCGCAGTTAAAGGATTTTCATCAGATTTCTGTAATAATAACGGACATTGCCCCGGTATTTCCATTAAATAGTGAAGCAAAATCTAAAGCAATTTCGGTTTTGCGTTTCAACGTCCATATTCATGGTCCAAAGCTGGTTTTGATAGCCTGTGATATACGGGGCACCTGCCCAGCGCCATCTGGTGACGTAGTAATTAATACGACTATGTCCATTGGCTGCCGGCCAACACCGACCAAAGGCTAACGTGCGTTTTTTAGTTTGCCCGGTAAAGGAATGTGTAATAAAGGACACGCGCGGGGTTATCAGTCTTGATTTATTTCAGTAGTTTTATATTGATTTTTCGATGTCCTAGTCTATTCGCCGCATTTATAGTAACCCCATAGAATTGACATTTACTTTGCATTCAGTAGTAGGAGTGCGATTAGATAGTTCCAAGGCAAGAAATGGAATGCAATTAGTTATAGGTAAGTCCTTTGATTCTTTCAAAATTATACAACGTGTAACCGAATTACGGAATAAATTTGAAGGATGCACAAATATATTTCATAAGGAATCGCCTCGTAAAACTACTGAATCAAAAGAAGCATGTTTATTTTTCAAAACATTCTAAGTGGTTACTTATGGCAACCCTATTGAAGATAAAAGACCGACTGGCGCATAATACCTACGCTACGTGACTAGTACCTAATAAAGTGACAGGTGTCACATTATTTTAATCCTGCATGTCATGTTAGGGCTGTATCTTATTTCTTTATAAATGAATTTGAATTTGAATTATACTATGTCAGTATAATTCAAATTCAAATTCATTTATTTGCTTAAAACATGACATAATATGCCTTTTGAATCCTGCTTCATTCTTCATGTGTTTGTTCTTTTTTTGTCTTGTTTCTTTGCTTGAGTGGTGTACAAATAAAGAGTATAAATAAATAAAAATAAAATAATATTATACGTGTTTGGTAGCAGTCTACGACATGCAATCTTAAAATATCTAGGTACCTCTAAAGCCTGTGATTTCGGTTTTCGTTTACACGTTCTATAAATAGTTCCAAATATAAAATTACTTATTTCATATCCTTTTGTTCGTAGAGTGAGTGCGAGATACTTTAAAAAAAATCGTTTATCTCACAATACAATAGAACTCATAATTAACTCACACATCATATACCTAGTTTAGTTGGTATAAATTGTTTACGATATACTTTATTCAATAGTGGTAGAGATTTGTATGAGCTCGTCTTGGGAAGAACTACTGCCATGTTTAATTTGTTTTTGTCATTATAAACCAGCGTGTACCCAAATTTTCCGAAGTTATGTGCGTTGTAAACCAGCATGTACCCAAATTTTTCGAAGATATGTGCGTTGTAAACTAGCATGTACCCAAATTTTTCGAAGTTATGTGCGTTGTAAACGAGTGTGTACCCAAATTTTTCGAAGTTATGTGCGTTGTAACCCAGCATGTACCCAAATTTTTCGAAGTTATGTGCATTGTAAACCAGACATGTTTACGTGTATATGACTTAGAAGTGAGTTGATGTCGATAACTAAGTTCGTCAACTTAAAACTAAAGCTACGAGGGTTCCAAACGCGCCCTGGTCCACGAATCCCCCATGAATAACCTAAACCCGTTTCATTCTGATCCGTTTCAATGATGCCCGCGCTCTGTAGTGGGCTGTTACCCAGCCGAAGTCTCGGGAAACAGCCAGTTATTCCTAAAATCACTCAAGTTACAGGGTTCAAAAGGTACGTATTTAAATTTATAGTAAGGTATACTAGACACCGGGATTGCGAAGTCGTCAGTGACATTCAAAAGTCACCAGCACCAATTTGAGTAATGGAAAAACGAATTTCGCAAATGGATCTCTTTGATATGTGCCTTGTGGATAATCTGTTTGTGTGCAACAGTGTTGTAACAACGCTCCCAGTAATTGGATCTCTGATGCTCTTTTTAATCTCCGTGCATCTCTTTATGGGACGCTAATTTGCTTTCGAAATTTGGGGAGAGGTTTTATTTTGTTGATGGGTCTAAAATTTTAGATAACTTTCTTCATGTTTGGAATTTATTGCGTTACTTTGCGCCAAAGCAAATTCAAATTCAAAATTTAAACAGGCAGGCACTTATTACAGGCACTTATGAAGCGTGACATTTAACATGTTACACTAATGTTAGTGATGGAGTTATCACCATTCGGTAACTTAAAACTAAGCATGGAAAACCAGCTCAATAAAGCATAAGTTATATTGCACATTTTAATCTTTGGGCATAGCTTTACTGACTCTTTCCATTTGATGGGAGACATAGCGGTTTGGTCGACTTGTTTTTTTGTTATCAATTCCATAATCAATAATCTTAAGCCAGCCCCATCTGCGCTTAGTATCGTAGGTACGTCATGGTTATTACCGATAGGGGTTTAAATCCCACATATCCTTATTTCTCTGTGAAATGGGGAAAAAAATGATTGGAAGCGGTAAGATACTCGTCACGTCTTGCAATTCGTAGCTACATTATCGTCATCATCTATTCTGGTTACAGGTCTTGTCTCTCGTAGGAGACACGGTTTTAGAGCTTTTACTCACCACGCTGCTTCAATGCGGGTAGGTGGGCTACAGCAACTATTATTACAAATAAGTGATAATAATCTGGTAGTATCGTGCACTTCATACATGGGCAAAAGCATTGCCTACCCCCATTTTTCATTCAACTCGTATTGTATTAGGATTTTTCAATAGCAATATACAATAGCAATATGCACGCCACTGTATCCTGCATGGGGTTCACGACGCTTATTTCCTACTTACTAGTACTCACGATTCTTTAACAGAAACACAACCAGGACTTCGGAATCTGTAGTTGAACGAACTTACCACTAGACAAACGACACAGTCGTCAACCTTACTAAGGGCTAACTTGTAGTGGAATATATATATATATATATATCCCTACTATTATATCCCTATCCCTATCCCTATACCTACTAACTATAAATGCCAATGTAAGTTTGTTTGTTACGCTTTCACGCAAAAACTTCTTAACCGATCATCATGAAACTTTGTACACATATTCTTGGAAGTGTTAAAAGTAATATAGGATACTTTTTATCCCGACATTAAGCTCGGTTCCTTTGGGAGAGGGGATGAAAGTGTTTGACGATTTTACACCATAACTCCGACAAATTATAATCGATTGAAATAATTATTTTTGTACTATAGAGGTTATAATATGTGTTTAATTTTGCTACTGAATACTTTAAAAACAAAATCAAACGCAGACGAAGTCGCGGGCAACAGCTAGTATATATATATAAAGGCAAAAGTTTGTTTATTTGTCATTTGCGCCCTAAATAAGCAAGAAATTGACTTACTTATTGACATAGAGTTGCTTGAAAGAATGAAAAGTAACATAGGCTACTTTTTATACCAATACAAACTGGGATTTGTAAAAGAACCCGTAGGTAATAAACGCTGACGAAGATCGCGGGCAAAGGCTAGTAATATCATATTAAAAAGGCAATTTGTTTGGCCTTAATTCTGAAGCTGTGTTATCATTGGTATAGATGTTTAGTATGAATAAAGCGTTGTTATACGAACAGTTCACAATAGTCCACTCATTGCTTGAGTGCTTCAACGAGACATCATGTAAATTCAAATACGCATAGACTACTATTAAATAGAGCTATATTGCACTCTCGCTGTGGGTACTTCGGTTTAAAATCGAAATCTGTCAACTGTCATCATCCAAGTTCAATAGTGTTTATATTCTCTTTGGTTCAAGGTACAGTAGACTACCTATTTAAAAATTAAATTCTTTAGTTTTGTTGCAGCTATTGATATTAAATGTGATAATTTAAAAAAGAAATGATCCTTTTTCGTTACTGATTGCTTATGATAGCCACCATTTTTTAATCGTATCTGTTAAATAAATTCTGTGTTTGTTTCTTCAATACTCTGACTTGTTGTGTATGTATGTTTAGTTCTTTATACATATTATTTAAACTTATCTATGGATTTTGGCTTAAAAAAAATTACTAAAAACGAAACTAAATAATATAGTAGCCCTTTAATCTCAGGTAAAAATGGTTATTTTGACTTGTATAACAAATGTATGTTTGTTTGTTAATATCATCGTTAGTTTATTTATCTATTTCTCGATGCCAGGTATGCACTTTAATAAAAGATTTCACTGGTTAACTGGTTGTATCATATAATATTAAAATGAAGTCTAAAATTAATGATGCTCGCCTAGTAGTAGTAGAAGTAGTTTCCTTACTAAAATCTATGTATAGTAACTTACATTTCTATTGAAATAGTTACTAGGCTTATTTATTAAGTAAGCAGGTATTACTCTAATCAATAAAAACTAATGAAGGCACCAGCAACCAAATCTTATGATTCAAGAAGATTTGTTTATTTAAAGTGCTTAAAATACAATGATTTAACTTTTAACTTTATTTAGGCCAAAAATAAGTTAAAAGCAGAGTTTTAGATTACTTAATCTAAAACTCTGCTTTTAACTTATTTTAGATTACTTAATCTAAAACTCTGCTTTTAACTTATTTTTGGCCTAAATAAAGTTAAAAGTTAAATACAGAAAATATATTATTTCTTATTTATTCTTAAGATACACTATTGACGTACACTGGTTGGCGTGACGGATGCTAAATGGTATTCTTAACCGTCTGTAAGAAATACACCCGAGCATTATCTTAATATATATAAATCTCCTGTCACGATGTTTGTCCGCGATGGACTCCTAAACTACTTAACCGATTTTAAATAAAATTGGCTCACCGTGAGCAGTCTGGTCCAACTTAAGAGATAGGATATCTTAGATCTTTAATTATAGTCGCAATTTTTTTTTATTGCAAATTATTTGTCACATCAAACGCAGACGAAGTCGCGGGTAACAGCTAGTATAATAATAGAAACTTTTCAGTTCTTAAATGTTAAATCACTTGACGTTGAGGGCTTATATTCGATTCTCTGGACGAAATTAATCTGTCCATTATAAATGACGAAAGACATCCAGTCCATATTTTGATACGGCGCGAGCGGAGTGTTTAAACAATGAATACAATTTATTCTCCACACCGTTATTGTTCTATTGATTACGTTTTTGTATCAAGTGAGATTGATTGTATCAGTTATAAGTTCAATAGCTTGACAGTACGTGTATAGTTCAGTGTTTATTTAGCCAGTTTTAAATTAAAACTTACCAAAATTAGAGTTTTTTTTACTGACTATCACACATAATATCTTAATTAACAATTAAAATGTTTCTAGATGCCAGAATCTCCATGGTTTTGTTATGTAATTATTAAAGTGCGTTAAGTTTTTCGAACACAAAAAAAATTACGTTAAAACAAATATACACTTAGTGCGAATTGAAAAGCTGTAGAGTAGCTAATGTTTAAAGATTTGTTGTTACTTAATAAGTTTGTTTTAGCAGTGACTATATGATATTCATGTGAGACATGTTTAATAGACATTCGTACCCGTGTAAGGATGACAGAAATTCATATTATGTAAAGGTAAGTTTTAGGTAAATTGTAAGCGCTTTAGATTATAAAATGACACCACGAATGTAGGAATTGTGCATTTTAAGGCTTCATGTCTTGCCACTGTTTATACCTGAAGATCCTCAATTGACAGAGTATTTTTTTTTAATATTAGTGATTATAATTATTAGCAGTAGGTATTAGCCCTTCAAAGTAAGTAAATTTCTTTTCAATCGATTCAGTTGTTGTTCCTTGATGCATACCAACTAACTTGTCCACATTTGTTTTTTTGTTACATTTAAGGTTATAGTTTTCCCCGTACTTGCTTTTATGTTTACCTTTTATATTTTAACGTTACATTTATATCGACACTACATACACTACGTTTTAAATGTTTTAATGCGTTGGTTTATTAAGTGTTTGCAACTAAAACGAAGGAAGTAAAAAAAAAAAAAAAAGATTTAAATTTATGCAGCACAATATTGTTTATGATACAAGATTTAAAATACATTTTACTATATTATGTAACGTATGATTACCCAAAAGCTAAAGTTTGAACAAAACGTAATGAAACCACCAAGAACATTTTTCTTGACTCCCGTTTACATGTTTACGTGCCGTTGACCTTGTTTTCATAATTACCAAATTGCCGTCTACTAAACAAGCCGACAACATTCTTCACAACAAGCTACATCAACTCTCTTTCAAAAAGAGTTTTAAATACATCGACCTACGGTTCAATTTTGTTTGGGCAATATTTCATCCTTACATAGCCCACAGGGTATGAACTCCATTATAGTAATACTAGCTTACTCGCATACTCTTATACCCGCAGCTTTATAGCCCAGTGGGTTGGACTTCGACTTTATTTTCGGGGGGTTGAGTTCGAATCCAAGCACGCACCTCTAACTTTTCAGAGCTATGTGTGTTTTTAGAAATTGAAATATCACTTGCTTCAACGGTGAAGTAAAACCTCGTGACGAAACTTGCATGAATGAGAGTTATCCATAATGTTCTCAAAGGTGTGTCGTGTGTGGGGTCCATCAATACGCACTAGGCCAGCTTGTTGGACTACGGTCTTAACCCCTTCTCGTTGTGGGAGGACACCCATGTCCTGTAGTGGGTCGGTAATGGGTTGATATAATGAAGATTACTTTCCTATAATTGGCATCGACATCAGTGGCGTGCATAGAGGGTATGACAAGGTATGCAAATGATATAAAACGTAGAAAATCACCAGTAAGAGTTATAAAAACTTAAGCGTACTCTTACAATGGCTATCCTTAAGTTTTTTATAACTCGTACTGGAGATTTTCTTCATTTCAAATCATCTGCATACCCTGTGCTTACTCTCTGTTCACGCCACTGATCGACATTGTCGGCGAGTATATCATTCAACTACGGTTTGCTGTTATGGCAGATTTTCAGGGCGATTTTAGACAGGTGTGCTTTAGAAAAATGATTTTCTTGCTCAATTCCCTTAGAAATCAATTTTCCAATTTACATATCAATGGTCGGTTGTTGTAAACTTTCAATGTATCATATGTATTGAAACAACAATTCAACTAGTTTTTGTTAACAACCTCTAGTGAATACCCTCGGACTAAAATCTCAAAATATAACGAAATTCTTGGTAGAGGTACTTAGTTCTTATTGCCCAACAAATAGAGGGCATAATACGCTGTGAGCTGAGATCAGTGGTTTCAACAGCATCATTTGTCTTAGCACAGGTGGATCTTCAACAAATGTATCTCAGTCTCACGGTAGCAAACGATGGAACGAAATGAGATAGACGTGACATTTGTTTTGGAGCCAGCGAAAATTGCTTCCAAAAATAGTTAAATAGATACTTAGATAGGTAGATAAAGTCTATATATAATGAAAGAAAACAAGGTTAACACAATATAATGTAAGCATGTATATGCGCAAAGACGGCTTGATTGCTTGGAACAAATATGTTACAGAAAACGGAGTAAAGCAAACAGATAATAAAATCTACTAAAGAAAAAGATCCGTTCAATAATGACGCTAGGAAGCACTTTATCTTACAAGAACATAATATTTTAAAATTAGTACTACACACTGTACAAATTTAATGACTGAAATCAGTCTTGTCAGAAATGGTATTGCCTTCTAAACATATGTAGATTCACGTGACGCTGTATCTCGAATGGTACTTAAAAACTTCTCGAATGGTTGACTGAAACGATATTACTTTACGTCCCACCGCGCAATTTGCAACACACAAAGTATTTAACTAATTAGGCTGCAATGGTAATATGACATCTAGGCATATAGAAAAAAAAATACAAATTTAGATTTCATCAGATAGCGAATGAGATTGACTGTAAATCGGGCGGGGCGACTTAGTGCGGCCATTTCTGGATTTATCACAATGCTTAACTGCTAATGTCATTAACGTGTGTTTGTATATTCTTTGGCTACTTAAATTCATTAAGTAGCCAAAGAATATACATTTTACATTTTCATTTATAAAAAAAATAAAATGAAAAATGTATATTCATTTTCATTTCATTTCTAGCATCCCGATTTAGACATAGCCGGTCAAAATTTTTGGAAAAAATAAGACCGCTGGGTGGCCATTTTCATATGTAAAAATTTTTACATACAGACGGCTGTAATTTTTTTTTTAATTTACCTATGTAGGTACTATTAATCTGTACTACTAAGCAGATCAACAATAGATTTAGTCGTGTGAAGGTATCATTATTTCCCTTTAGACCTTATTTCGCTATTAACAACAATCGAGTGAGCCCTGTAGAGCCATCGGAAGGGTTGGAAAAACACATCAATCAGACCCTGACACGCCCAATGGCCAAATGGAAAATAAGGGACAGAAGGACTGCTTACAAAGAAATAAATGGAAAACTTTTTCAACATTGAAATTTGCTAAGTGAAATTGTTGGATTTTATTACTCGATTGTCCCTAAAAAGAGAGTAATGTTTTCAGGATTTATCTATATATGCCATAGCTTCTTAATACCCCGATGATGTGATACCTCGGCTATGTTTTATTCCACTACAAGTAAGCCCTTGACTTCAATCTCACCTGGTGGTAAGTGATGATGCAAATCTAAGATGGTAGCGGCCTAACCTTTTAGGGAGTATGGTAGTTACACCCCTAATAGGTTTCCACACGACATTGCGTCGGAACACTTAATCGCTTAGCGGCACGTCTTTGTCGGTAGGTTGGTAACTAGACACGGCCAAAGCCTCCCACCGGACCAGACGAGAGAAAATTCAGATATCATTAATACCCAAATTGCCCCTGCCGGAAATCGAACCGGGACCTCTTACTTAAATTTACAGCGCTCACCGCTATGCCAGGGAGGTCGTCAAAAATCTTCCTATAAATAACCTAAAATCTATTTATAGGTAATTTATAGGATCCTATATTATGTTTCGGAGTTGTAATCTCGCGTTAATTATCGTTTCGATCTCCGGTGATGAAGTGCTCTCCACGTTAGATTAGCCTTTGTCGGCTAATGATGGATGAAAGAGGGTGACTTCGAATTTGCAAACGTTTAAGTCACAGGCGATAGCGATTATAAGGAGCGTATGGTCGAGGTTATTATCACAATCTTTGCACACCCGATTTTCTAAACATAAACTACAAGTTGAAGCTCAACACAAGAGCGTAACTTTTAGTAAAGGCTTACAAAATATGATTGCAATCATGGAAAAGCAAGATCATTTTATTCTTTATAAGAATATATGCTCTGATTCTGCGCAGCTACATAAATCAGTTATCGACTTAAAATCTGGTTCTGGGCTTTCTGAATTGCATTTCACGTATTACGTATCTGCAAATTTTCCTGATTATCGTGGACCATAGCAAATTAGACTTAATGTTCAATAACTCAACAAGTTGGTAAACTTAATAAAATTAATAGCTCGAGTGTGTTAAAAAAAAAAAAAATTTAAGCTGTGCTGTGTGGTGATTGCAAATCAGAATACAAATGTCACCAGCCTGTTTTTTTTTTATCAAAAGATGCACAAGTGAGTGTGTTTACGGAGCAGTGGGAAATGGGTTTTAAGTTAGAGGTCCCGGCGATCTAGCGTTCCGGTACAATGTCGCGTAGAAACCGATTAGGTGTACGGATTTAATATAACTGCCATATCTCTAACAGTTTAGTTCGTTAACACCTTAGACTGCATCATAACTCACCAGTAGATTGCAGTCAAGGGCTAACTTGGAACGGAAACAAACAAAATATTTGAATTTCGAATTATGAATTGTGTTTCCGCGGAATAAAAAAAAATATTTGAATTTCGAATTATGAATTGTGCTTCCGCTTATCGCTTATCCCATACACTTTTTCGGTAAGGTTTCACGGGGCCTCAGTTAAATTCGTCCGGGTTAATCTTGCTCGTTGTTAGAGTGTGGTCACGGTACCGTTGGGCATTGTCAAGCATTCATGGGACGGTGACGTGGGACGAGTGCTTTTAATTCGTACACGGCGTGTAATTAGCGAGTGTTTGAGATGTTTGATGTCTGGCTGTGAATACTTTATGACGGCTTCTCTGGCGCAGAGGTAAGTGCTGTGGTTTTCAGTTAGAGGTACCAAGTTCGAATCCCGGGGGGGAAAGGAATTTAAAATTTCTGAATTTTCTCTGCTCTGGTCTGGTGGGAGGCTTCCGCCGTAGCTAGTTACCACCCTAGAGACAAAGACGTGCCGCTAAGCGATCTAGAATTCCGTAACGATGTCGCGTAGAAACCTAAAAAAACTGTACTCATTTATCCTATAAAGCTTATGTTTATTAAAGACTTTGATTTTTTTAAGACATAAATCACTCAGCCATCTTCTACAAAACAAAAATAGTTCTAATAATAGCAACATTACCCCACAGTAAGATACCAAACGACTATAGAATTAAAAACATACGGAAACCTCGTTCAGCTATTATTGCGTGAAGTGCATTGTGTCCATAATCAGCGAAAACGCACTGCTCACTTTGTATTGGAATTCGGGTTACTTTCAACAGATGGCGCTCTTTAAATGGGACTTAGTACATCGGGCCTTTTGTAATGATGTAAATAATAAGTATTAAAGTTTCATTGAAGTGGGTAGGACTTCGAATTCACTTACGGGTCGGGCGAGTTCGAAGCCAAACCTCTAACTTTGCCTCAACTGTGAAGGAAAACATCGTGAGGAAACCATCAAACCTGAGAGTTCTCCATAATGTTCTCAACGGTGTGTGAAGTCCACCAATCACCACCAAAGTGGTGGTACGGCCTTATGATCTTTCTCATTGTGGGAGGAGACCCGTGCCCTTTAGTGGGGTAATGGCTTGATATGATGATGAAGATGATTAAAGTTTAATTGCTGAGAGGTTAGATGGTACAATCACTACGTTAGAATTTGGGGACTATATGATAAAGCCCTGTGGGAAGGATGTGTCGGAATCCCAGGAAATAATTGATACATTGGAACCGTAGCCAATTTGTCAAGCGGGTACAATAGGCAGCCTTCGTCACGGAAAGAAGACAAATGGACAGACTGACAGCAAAACAAAGATATAGGCATATTATTTGTTCCGGGGACATGGTGCTGGTGACAGTGGGCGTTTGTAAGGATTTATCATTGGTATGAACTAAAAGAACTTTGTTAATGTGCTTATAAATTATTTCATTTCATTTTAAAGCCGGCAACGCATCGGTGGCTCCTCTGGTGCTGCGGATGTTTATGGGCGGCGGTGATTACTTATCATCAGGTGACCTACTTGCTCGTTTGCCCGCTATTAATAAAAAAAAAAACAATAACAAATTTTTATAAATAAAAATGCATATAAAAAATTTCGGAACCGACAGGATTTGAACCTGCGACTCTATGGCAATCGCGGCCTGAGCGCTAATCCAATTTTTTTATATGCATTTTAAATTTATAAAAAAAAATAATTCCTCCAAGTTTAGGTAAAGACACTAATAAAAATTATAAAAAAAGCAATGTGTCATCTCTTGTTTCAAACGTGTCTCATTGTAATATGGACCTTTGAAAAAGTATATCGAAATTGCAACGTTTCCTACTAGATGATGACGTTACAGTCGCTATAAGACTGATGTGCAAGGCATATACTGATTTCGGCATCGACGTTAGGAGAGCTGTAGCTTAATTGGAGAAACCGCTCAGGCCGCGATTGCCAGAGAGTCGCAGGTTCAAATCCTGTGGGTTCCGAAATTTTTTGATATAAAAATTGATATTTCCCCCAAGTGTAGGTAAAAACACTAATAAAAATTATAAAAATATGCCTTCTGTGATGATTAAACTGTTAGTAAATAAAGTAAAAAAAGGTCACCAATATTTGCACCCTCATATTTATTGAGTGAAATTTAATGAGTGAACGTTTACTTTTTTAAGAATAATACGAGAAGTAAACATTTGATTTTGCTGCGTGTTTTAGTAAGATTCTAAAATATATTTAAATAAATATCAATAGTTTTTATTAGAAGACTGGCATTTTTGTACGTTCGGATGCAGTCTTCTGAAATATGACAAAGGGAAGTGAGAATATCTCGTATATCAATTTCCAATAAGTATGGCCATTAATTTGGTGATATTTCCAAAAGATTTCACCCCCTCTGCACCACGGAGCTATTATTTATAACGCATGCGTCCTGCGGCGCCAGAGGTCGCGGCTGATATGGCAAAGACTAAAATATTACATAATACTTGTTGGAGTCGAAATTGCCGTTATTGTCTATCTTCAAAAAGCAAGCGAGTGGACTTTAAAGGTTAGATGAATTTAGAATTTAAACTTCAACGCGTTAGACTTAGGTGGCGCAAGGAATGTCAAACCGTGCGCTAATTCAAGCACATCCGCGACCTATCTTTAAGCGACCAGCACTGTTCACCGGCACAGTATATATTCTCGTGGGATCCGAAAGGCAGAGCAGCACCACTCGATGTCTCCACATTCCAGGGTGTGGTTTTACGCAGACCGATACAACGTAATATGTCTGATCACGTAGCGAGTACCAACTCAAAGTGCGTCCGCGCTGCATAAAGTCTAAGATCCGTAATATGAAATTTATTATAAAGTTATTTTTAAAGGATAAGAAATAGATAACATACTCATTAACATATCGCGGATAGGTTGCCTAGTTAAATTGCCTGCGGAGTGAATATATATTCGTTCCTTCGACGAATATATATTCGTCTGAAGGACTCTCTTTGAGTGATGGAATTTGAAGTAGATTCTATATATTTCTTTCTTTTAAATTGTGTGTTCAAATCTACGTATATATATTATATTTGTTATATATTTATATTTTATAATGTATGTTTTATATTTATATATTACGTATATTAAATTAGTATTTAAATTATACGTATACGTATTTGTATTTTTACATTTTGGTGTTTATGTAAATCTATCAACACTCTTGGCACTATCCCGTTCTGTTGCTGTAAGGCTTTCTACAAAGGTTGCCTGTAAGAGATTTCTTGCAGCAATAAGGCCGCCTTTGCATGTCTACATTGTGTACTGTATACTCCTTATTGTTTCTTTGCCTGTATGTTATACGTGCAACAGAGTGTTTCTTCTTCTTCTTGAGACTTCTTCGACCTCCGTCCTTTGATTACTAAATAAATAGGTACACCTTATTTGTTGTTAGGTGATTAAACTTGAATTTTATCTTCTAAAGTTCGTTGAAAATTATTATTTTCAATGAACTAAGTTAGCATTTCAGTTAAAAAGAATGACACTTTTCACTTCACAAACTACGGTTATAAAAATTACAATAGGAATGCCTGGATTCCTTAAATTGCTTAAATAATATTATTATTAATCTTGTTTCCGAATTGTATTCCTAATATGTCATATATAAATGTTATTTTAAATAAATACTGTTTGTTTAATCGATAGTTGTAAGCCTAAATTCATTCCCAAAACAAAAAACATGTACATCTCCTACTTCCTTAATCTATGCCTAATATTTATCACTCTCTTTGTCTTCATCCAAACATTATACAAAACAGTCTAGCCGACATCTCTATACCAATTACATAAGGTACAAAATCCCCTGTTTTTGCATTTTAAAGATATTGAAGGGAAATCTAGCTATTGTTCGAGACAGTCGGTTCGGAATCGTCGCCCTTCGGTAATGAGCCGTTAGGAAGTAGGGCCAGCAATTATTTATATGCCATCGTTTGTATGTTAATGGGATTTCATATAAATATTAAAATTTATGGGAAATATAACGCGGATAATGATTTGGATTAAAAATGTTTTTAAAGTGTCTTTACAATCTACGATAAATCCTTCCTTTGGTTTTCTTTCTACGTGATGAATTTTCCACGTAGCGTTTCGTGACGTAGCTGTGACGAGTATTTTCACCATTTTTTCATTGGAATCAACAAAAAATTACAACGCTAAAACATACATTTTTTACAAACAATCTATCGAACAATTGGTTTATTAAACTACATATATTTCTGGTAGTCATGGAATTAAGGAAATACAGAACCCTCATTCAGCCATTATTGTATGCAGTGTATCGTTCCGTGTTTAAAAACTGTGAAAACGCCCCACGAACGTCTCACTTTACACCCGCGGAATGAGGCTAGCTCACAAAATTTAGCTCAAAAACCATTCTAAAGTGGAGTGGTTTTTGATGCTTCAATATAAGCCTTGTACACGGTTTCTGTATATTCTTAATTCGATATAGGTAGTCCATACATTAATATAAATCATTATCATCTTCATCATGTCAACCAATTGATGTCCACTGCTGCACAGGTCCTTTGTAGGGAGTGCCAAATACCACGGTCTTGTGCCGCTTGGGTCCAGCGGCTCCCAAGATAATAAAATATAATATAAAATTCTTGCCCTTTTCGGCCAATTGGTGCAGTGGGCAACAACCCTGCTTTCTGAGTCCAAGGCCGTGGGTTCGATTCCCACAACTGGAAAATGTTTGTGTGATGAACATTTTTTTTTTCAGTGTCTGGTTGTTTATAAGTATATTACAAATATTTATGCATATTATTCATTAAAATATCAGTGATCTTAGTACCCATAACACAAGCTACGCTTACTTTGGGGCTAGATGGCGATGTGTGTATTGTTCTAGTTTATTTATTTGTTTTATTATTTAATTGCTAAAATCATATAACTTAGATACCAAATCTAAGGCAAGGTAATTGCCATCTTCTAAGGGATTCTCTCTTTTGGTGTCCTAGTAGTTGAAACTTCAGACAGATCTTCGAAATGAAAGCCTTGTAGTTTTTCAAGTAAATTGTTATCTACTAGGAAACATATACCTACAAAACAAATTTGCTCCTCCGTAGGTATAAAATTAAGCGGTAAAATATCTGAAGTAGTTAAACTATTAGAGATAAAAAATTACCTAATATCCGACACAGACGGGGAAGTATTTCCGGCGCCTGACGCTGGATAAATGACGTAACATCCGGCTTGCACTGATCAAACAATTTCCGCGGTACCTATATTAACTTGAACAAGTTGAATGATGATTGTTTTTATGCTAGTGAAAATAAATTAACTTTTAAATAGTTAGAAGTTGTAAGTTAATTTCGCGATTTATGAATGACAGTACTTTTTAGGGTTCGTATAATGTATCTCATAGATACTCGAGAGTTTAAATTTTTACATTAAGTGTATTTTTATTGCAGCTAAAACAACAAATACTAGTAACGTGTTGTTCTATAACGTAGGTACGTTTCTCGCGTATGGAAAATATTTGTGTAATGAACATGAATGTTTTTCAGTGGGTGTTCATCTGTACATTATAATTATTTATGTATATAATTCATGAAAATATTCATCAGTCATCTTAGTACCCATAACACAAGCTACGCTTACTTTGGGGCTAGATAGCGACGTGTGTTTTGTCGTAGTATATTTATTATTATTTTTTGTTTTTTTTTTTGCAACTTAGTGTTGGAGCCCTTCGTCTGAAAGTCAACGGACACTTTGAAGGGTTTTTTTAAAGGACGCAAGTTCTTTTGCCAGTTAAAGGGCTTTTTGAGAAAGAGAGGTGAAAATACATTTGTGCACTCACATCCCAATCGCAGCAACGGGTAGAACATGAATCCATTTTGACAGCAAAAACTTAATAAAAATTCTTTCTTTGTTCTAGGAACTTCTAGAAAAGCGCATCAAGCAGTTAGAGGATCAATTAGAAGAAGAGAAGAGGCGTACGCAGCGTGAGCGTATGGCCGTCACCAAACTACAAAACAAACTTATCAAGGTGAGAGTAGTATAATAATCAACTTAATGCACTACTGGTACTTACTAAATTATATAACTAACACAGAGTTAAGAACGTACAGAAACCGTGCACACGTCTAATATTGAAGCATCAAAAACCACTCCACATTAGTAGAGTTTTTTCACAGGTGGTTAGTGACTTCATTCCATTTAGCAATTGACAGTAATTATTTTACATCTGATGTTCTAAACAATGGGAAAATGGTAAAAAGTTTGTGAGCTATCAAAATTCCGCGGGTATAAGTGAGCCGTGCGCGGGGCGTTTTCACTCTCTTTGGTCACAATGCACTGCATGCAATAATGGCTGAATGAGGCTTCTGTATATTCTTAATTCTATGATATTTGTAATCTTTTTATTTGCCTTGTTAATATGTCCAAATTAAAAAACCAATCCTGTCGTTGCAAAAATCTTTAGGATACCAAATTCCCCGCGAATAATACCGCAAACTAATTTTCTTATGAACAATTCATTAATCCTAAAGATTTAAAGGGGATTGAGTATCTGCATTAAAACTGTTTGCTTTATAGGATATTCTACGGGAGATATTTTCAAAGTATGAGTGCTTGATTGATTCTTTGTTTACCGAAATCAGGGGGTACTTAGGGGTAGGGAACAGTAAGGGAGGACGGGGTTATAATCCTTGTCCCATTGTTTAATATCTCCTTTCAAATTGAAACAATTATGCGGCGCCGTGTTTACCGACTTTGTATAGGTTTACCTATAGAACACACCAATATTTTCAGAGATACTTATATATTTATACTAGCGGAACCCAGCGCCGTCTGTCGGGGTGATTTGTGAATCTTAACCATCCAGGGTGCCACCTAAACGCAGACCAAAAAATTCATTCAAATCGGGTCAGCCGTTTAGGAGGAGTTCAGTGACATACACACACACACACATGACATATATATATACAGTGTAAACTCTTTATAACGTTATCCTTTATAACGATAAACTCCCTATAACGTTGGAGTGAGCCCAAGTTGGTTGGTTTGCGTTAAAACTCACATATTGAAACACTCTTTATAGCGATACGCCATTCTCTATTACGAAGAAATGTGTTCATATTTGTAGACAGTAAATATTTATTATCGGTATTATTGTTTATGTTATGTTATCAGGTAACAAAAGACTTTGAAGCTCCGAAACATCCGAGGTCGGTCTAGCTTTTGTTATCCTTAATTGCCTTGTACACGTGCAGTATGACGCATTGTTTTCTCGGAAGTGATGGTCTTCGACCAAGCATACTGGGTACCTATCGTATTATCAGTCGTAAACCTACTTTGAAACTGTTAACATGGCCAGTAAACGGAAAGCGATTAGTGTTGACGAAAAAATTTGTGTGATACGTGCGATTGAAAAGGGAGAAAAGAAAAGTGACGTTGGAAGGCGTTTTGAACTAAGTCAATCCACTGTTGCTACCATTTGGAAAAACCAAAAAACAATTCAACAGGCGGCGCTGGAAGGAAACTTGTCTAAAAAATTAAGAAAGCCAAAATTCGAAGACTTAGATCAGGCAATGTTGTCGTGGTTTAACAATCAGCGCCAGAATAATGTACCCATCTCGGGGCCAATTGTAAAAGCTAAGGCTGAAAAGTTTGCCAACCAACTTGGCATAATTGACTTTAAAGCATCTGAAGGTTGGCTCGGAAAATTTAAGCACCGTCATCAAATTACGTACGGTAAAATGAACGGAGAGGCGCGGGATGTCGATATGAATGTGACTAACAATTGGATTAGTACAGTGTGGCCTAATTTAAAGATGAAATACTCAGAAGACATTTTTAATGCAGATGAAACTGGCCTTTTTTTCAAGTTGACTCCCGACAAAACTTTAAAATTCAAAGGGGAAAAATGTGTTGGAGGAAAACTGTCAAAAGAGCGCATTACAGTTCTAGTGGCTGCCAATATGAGTGGCACAGAATAAAGAAAGCTTTTAATTTTTTTTAAGCTTTTAATTAAAGCTTTTAGTTATAGGCAAATCGAAAAACCCTCGGTGTTTCAAGAACATAAAACAGTTGCCAGTTACGTACAAAGCAAACAAGTCAGCTTGGATGACATCGCAGATTTTTGAAGAGGAAGTGAGAAAATGGGATGCTGAATTAAAATCACGGAAAATCTTGCTTCTAGTAGACAATTGTCCTGCTCACCCAATCATATCTAATCTTCGAAACATAGAGTTAGCATTTTTCCCAGCTAATACAACCAGTATTTTACAACCAATGGATCAGAGTGTAATTAAATCCCTAAAGGGCCACTATAGACGGAAAATGTTGATGGATATGATAGAAACTGACGGCAAGGTCTCGATCAACATGCTACAAGCAGTGAACTTCATATCAAAAGCCTGGCAAGAGGTAACAGCGGCCACTATCCAACATTCTTTTCGACATGCTGGATTATGTAGTAGCCAAGAAACGAACCAATTTAACAGTGAAGACAATCTACCACTGAGTGAATGGATAAGCCAGTTCAACGTACCAAACAATTTTAACGAAGATCTACAATCGTACGAAAATATAGATGAGGATGTAGCCACAACTGGTACACTTACAGATGAACAAATTCTTGATTTAGTGTCAAAAAGTCAGGAAACACCCGATAATCAAGATGAAGAAGACGATCAAGTGGACAAAGCCGAATCACCACCAACAATTCAACAAGCCCTAGATGCCGCTAAGTTGGTAGAAAATTTTTTGTTGTTTAATCAAGACGATTCCACCACATATCTAGATATGAATAGGATACATAAAATAATACAAAACAAGTACTGGCATAGCAAAAAACGTCAGACGAAATTATCAGACTATATGTGTAAACAATAATTTATATGTATAAGCATTTATTATCTAAGACATACATACAATTAAAAATTCTTGTATTAAAAATTCTTATTAATTTGGTTTTTTTTTGTTCACTCCATATAACGATAACTCTCTATAACGACAAAAAATGCTCAGTCCCTCGAGTTTCGTTATAAAGAGTTTACACTGTATATATATATAAGTAGTGCGCTGTGATAGTTAAATATATAGAAGTGGTGATAGCCCAGTGGGTAGGCGCTTGACTTCACTTTCGGGTACCGAGTTCGAATCCCAGCATGCACCTCTAACTTTTCTAAGTTATGTATTGTAAGGAATTAAAATATCACTGGCTTCTTCTCCATAATGTTCTCTAAGGTATGTGGAGTCCACCAAACCGCACTGCACCAGCGTGGTGGACTACAGACCTAACCCCTTCTCATTGTGGGAGGTGACCCGTGCCCTGAAGTGGGCCGGTAATGCGTTGATATGAGGATATAAGTAGTGAGTAATCAAGCTGGCGTATTCTTATTTAAAGTATTTACCGCCATTAAACAAAATCTACAGCACCAGAGGAGATACCAAGACGTTATCGAAGTTCAAGAGATTTGTATTTTGGCCTTCTAAACCTTATTCTCTATATTCTCTTTAAACTATTTTACTATATAATACAAATAGTTATTTGATTTTCTAAAATTATGATAAAAAATACTACCTGCGGTAAAATAGTTTTTTTTTTTTTACCATATAGACAAATGCTTGACTGCAATCACACCTGATGGTAAGTGATGATGCAGCCTAAGATGAAGCGCGTGCTAAAAATATATAGAGGTGGGAGGACCATGTTATTCAGATATTTAACATAATACCCACAATGTTCAGGATGGCACTTAGATCTTTCATTAATTAACAGTATTATTGAAGCTAAATACCTAGTTTCTTAGCAGTAATCTTTTATTCTCATGATTATTATTCTTCCTTACCATTAAGGTATGAATTTTATAAAAGATATCATTAAAGCCCACCAACCTGTATTAGAGCAGTGTCATGGGTCCGCACTTGTATAACCCTGTCTTCCCGAGGAGTAAAATAAAGCAACCGGACCGACAATCGATCTTGTCCAACTCGCGTATCCCGCCATAGATCCTATACCTTTCTTTGACAGTCTACTAAAGTCCATTATTCTTTTTTCAATACATTATCAATGAGTATACAAACTATGATTTGTTGATATATTTAATATAATCATCTGGTTTATTATAGATAAAGTGCTGTAATTCCCTATTTCCTAACACGCGCTTGCCTAGAAGATGCCTATTCAATCTTGATTTCGAGGTACCCAGATTATAGGTATCGGGGAAGACGGAATATGGGAGGGCATTCCAGGCCTTTGCGGTGCGGATCAGAAAGGAAGAAGCAAAACGCTTCGTTTTAGTAATAGTAAAGTTTTTGAGCTAGTCCGGATTTCGCCTCTTAAATAGATCTGAAACCATATTCCCTTCTAATCTCTACAAATTACTTTTATATATAAAAACAGTTATCTCGAATTATAATATAAACAATTGTATGAGTAGCTTTTTGAGTCAGATCTCGTCCGGAGTACCTACTACAGCAATTTTTTTTCCGTTGCAAAGCAGACGTCGGAAGGACGCGGTTGCTGGCACATAAGTCTTAACACTTTCAGTGAGCAGACTTCAAATATCAGAATTAATTTTCTAAGTTATTACGTTTTAAGCAGTTAAAATATCACTTGCTTCAATGTTCAAGGAAAACATCGTGAGGAAACCTGCATCCCTGAGAGTTCTCCTTAACGTTCTCAAAGGTCCACCAATCCGCACTTGGGCCAGGTATACGGTCTCAACCTTTCTCGTTGAGGAACTTTGCCCTGTTTACCCTGTGGCCCGGTAATGGGTTGATATGAACGAATGCTGTATATGAAACCCTTCAAGATGATAGAAACAAGGCGGTACGGTCGTATTCCTTGCATGCCTTGCGCAGTGTTGATCTGTTTATTAGAGCATGGCCAAAAAACCCCTATGTCTCCCTAACAAATATACGACATCCCTAGCCATCTTGTAATACGTATTTATAATATAAACACACACACACACACAAAAACACACCACACACACTAAATCTAGTGGAACATTTGTATAAATACTGTACTATAACTTGGAGGTGGGCGGTGGTACATGCAGCACAGTTTTTACTGTTGCAGTGCCACCCTTGCTAGTATTTTAAGTGCTATTGTAACTGTTCCAAATAAAGATTTATTATTATTATTATTATTATAATAATTTTATTAGGAATATGTCTAACATGAAGCTTTACGTAAAACGATCTTCACTTGTCAATATTTGGCTTCTATTAATTAATAACTCTGGTGTCTAGGGAGAGGTACCAACCTACCCCTCATAGGCGTAAGCGATCAAAGAATGCAGACACAAAGAGTAATACCGACAGATACATACAAATAATGCTAGCAAATAATGTTTATAATATATTTTGTAAGTAAATATGAACGTCTGTTCTTATCAACTTATACATAAGTTTTAAATACTTATTTGTTATGGAGTATAATGATCGAAGACGTTAAAGATTGCACCGTACTGATTTTCTAGGTTTTCGCGGAGCAAATCGTGCTTATTATTTATTCATTGCATTCATATACTATTAAAAGCATGATTAAGTCAATATTATCCGCCCTATTGGATTTGTCATTGACGTCTACAATGCGGTGAAAAATGTTGACCAAAATATATCAAGAAATATAATATTAAAAATATAAGATTGTGAAAATATTATTTATTTATTGCGCCTACCAGCGATCTTACATAAATAAAAATAATGTTCCTAATCATATTATATAAATTACACAGAGAATGCAAAACCATTTCAATGGAAACACTAGATGCTAATTCCGCTAATAATAATTCCGCTTTTTCAAAGTGAATCGATAGAAAATAAAAAAAAATATTATATTTGTATTTCAACTTTATTTTGTAAACACTTTCAGTAAATTCATTAAAATACAAATAAATTTCAATTGTGCCGAATTTTGTCTAAAAATGATAACAAGTTAACTTAAATTGGTAATAAAAACACACGCTAATAAATTTTTAATTTTCATACGCGGCTCCCACAAAAAAATTTGCATGCGAAAGTTTATATTTATTTGTGCGTACCGTTTCCAACGGAGTGTTGAATCGAAAATAAGCCGCAACAATAAAAAATTTAAAACATCGCGAATTGTTTTTATCTGCCAACTCGTCTGGCTGATCAAACCCGATGGGAGATGGCTGTGGCGCAAAATTGATTGGATGCGTTTTCATTGTTTCGCATACGTCTGATTATTAGCCGAGTGAGTCGATTACACTTTTATTAGACGATTTTTTTTGTACCCTCCAAAATCTATATAACTTGCTAACTTATTCTTGTTTGCTTATTATATTTCTGTCTATAAAAAATTCAAAATTCAAAATTCATTTATTTCAAGTAGGCCTAATATAAGCACTTTTGAAACGTCAAGTCTGTCTGTTTGTAGTGATTCTACCACCGGTTCGGAAGGCAGATTCTACCGAGAAGAAGCCGGCAAGAAACTCAGCAGTTGCTCTTTTCCAACATCAACAATTTACATTTTGCATTTTAACATTCATTTTTCTATCTTGTGAGAGCTGAAAGCGGAGCCGGATGCTTCCAAGCAACCTTGTCATTAAAAAATTCATCAATTGTATAGTAACCTCGCTGTAATAAATGTGTTTTAACAAATTCTTTAAACTTGTGCATTGGCAGGTCCAAAATCACCTTAAGAATCATATTATAAAAGCGTATACTCAATCCCACAAATGATCCCTGTACCTTACGCAGACGATATGCAGATGACACTAATTTATGGTGTATTTTGTACAATAAAAATGTATTTATTCATTAATTCGTTATCCGAGTAGTTTTTATAATAATAATAATTTATTGCAAAATACTTGTCAATAAGGTTCTTCTTCTTCTTTGGGTTAATGGCTTTTTGTCATGCCTGCACGGGAAAGTTTACTTCGCCAATATCGGGTGAGTAGCTTGAAGAAAACACAAAGGAGGATGATCGAATTGTCTTGAGACTATTTTAGTTCGCAAAACAATAGCAGGGTAGCGTTTTAGTAATTGTTACTATCAAACAACACAATACATTTATTTAACATATTTTTTTTTTTTTTGTTACCGACAAAAATATATATGCTGTTATGCATAAAATGTATTTAATAGACTAGTGTATTTACAGTTTCATGTTGTTACGTTTAATGTATCTACATAAGAATTTAACATACGGACTAAACACAAGAATTAATAGACATTGAACACTTATAGGACGGGGGATCTCTGGGGGAAGAACATCATAAAGTGTATGTAGGAGTTTAGGGCAAGAAAACAGTATATGAGAGGTTGAACCTTCATCCAGACTAAATAATCATTTATTGCAAAATACACGTTAATAAGGTTTTACATATTGGTTTAGGGTACAGTGTATTGCCAGTTTGGCGTGCAATGTTACACAATAGTTACATACGCCCAATTAATTGATTGAGAGAATTGATGAACCTGTATATTATAAATAAAAACTACATTATTTTTTAAATCTCGATAATATTACACTAATCTTAATTATGTTTTTTTTTGTACTAGAGAAGGTTGCACTAGCTTATTAATAAACATTCAACCGTTATTTGACGGCTGATTGGCGCAGTGGGCAGCGACCCTGCTTTCTGAGATAAGGTGGGTTCGATTTCCACAACTGGACAATGTTTGTGTGATGAACATGAATGTTTTTCAGTTTCTGGGTGTTTATCTATCTTAATATATATAAATCTCCTGTCACGATGTTTGTCCGCGATGGACTCCTAAACTACTTAACCGATTTTAAATTAAATTGGCACACCGTGAGCAGTCTGGTCCAACTTAAGAGATAGGATAGCTTGGATCTTTAATTATAGTCGCAATTTTATTTTATTGCAAATTATTTGTCTATAATTAATTGACAGTCACGTGTTATATATATATATATAGATATATATACTACTATACTCATTTAAGGCTTAGCGATACTGAATACTTTAAAAACAAACTCAAACGCAGACGAAGTCGCGGGCAACAGCTAGTATATTATAAGTATTTATGTATATTATTCATATAATTATTCGTAGTACCCATAACACAAGCTATGCTAACTTTGGGGCTATATGGCGATATGTGTATTGTCATAGTATATTCATTTATTTATTTATTATTTATTTAAAGTAAGAAAAAAAACTTTAATGTTAATTAATGGAACTTGTAGGAAAGTTTTTGTATGTACCCTGTATATAATAACGTTTCAACTTGTTTTTGATTTGCTTCAGATTTTTATTTTCAATTTCGTCTAATAAAGGTCTAGGCAATTTTTCTAAAACACAAAGCAGGAGGTACCATACCCTCTTTCCACAAATGTAGGTTCGCGAAACATAGGTAGGTAGGTTAAATAATTGATACATAATCCTTCATGTTAAAACAGGATTTTATATATGCTTACTTTTCATACTATTGATAATTGAGGGGTCTCATTCGTTTGTTTACAATAAAAATATGTAGTTACATGTTTCACAGTGACGTAAATGCTACAGCTACTAGGCTTTCATAGTCAATCATCAAATTCATTATTAAAAGATTAGCGGCTCCGTGGCGAGTTCGTCCGCGTATAGGTCAACTTAAAAGGTAGTAAAGTATGCGGTTGCAGATTTACTTTAGAACTTTTAAAGGGGAATTACTTCGTCCTTGATGATTTTACCGAAACAGCACTCGCATATCACTTAAGATGCGCACGCAGCGGAAGCTCAAAAAAGAAAAAAAAACCCGATTTTGAATTCTTCATTGCTGCTATGCTGCTTTTAGTCTTAGCGTAATGATATATAGTATATAGCCTTCGTCGATTAATGAGCTATGTGACTATATATATATACTCATATAATTTTTTTAAATCGGTCCTTCTGATCAGATTCCTGAGACCAATTCGTTCAAGTACAAAACAAGCACAAAAACTCTTCAGCTTTATATATCAGTATAAGAGTATAAGGGGAGTTGTGCTTAAAAATTAGGACTGACGTATCGAGAATAATTCCAAATTTAAATAATGAAGCAGGACGAAAGAATATTTTTTAACTTCCGCTCCCACCTGGCTCATCAGACCCCGATGAGAGTTGCTTGCGGCGTGAAATTGATTGGAAACGTTTTCGTTGTTTTGTCTACGTCTTCCGGTTATTAGCAATCTACGGTGTTTGACGCTTTTTATTCCCTCCGAATGCTATTTCAGTCTGCCGTGTTGTCTCAGATCAGAATACAGTTGTAACACCCCTCTCCTTCCGCGGGTGTTGGACGAGCCGACTGAGGGAATATAAAAAAAATAATAAGACAATACATACATCGCCAGCTAGCCCCAAAGCGAGCGTAGCTTGTGTTATGTGTACTAAGATTTTTTTAAAGAATAATATACATAAATACCAATAATAATGAAGCGATGATAGCGCAATGGGTCCGAGTTTGAACTTTTCTCAGTTATGTGCGTTTTAAGTAATTAAAATATCACTTGCTTATACGGTGAAGGAAAACATCGTGAGGAAACCTGCATGCCTGAGAGTTCTACATAATGTTTTGCACTGGGCCAGCGTATGGTCTTAACCTTTCCTCATTGTGGGAGAAGACCCGTGCTCTGGAAAAGGCCGGTAAAAGGTTGACGTGATGATAATGATGATACGTAAATATTTATAACATACAGATAAACACCCCGACATTGAAAAACATTTATGATTATCACACAAACATTTTCCAGACGTGGTAATCGAACCCACAGCCTCGGACTCAGAGAGCAGGGTCATTGCCTACTGCACCAATCGGTCGTCATGCGCCTATAAAGGATATCGGGCAGGTCCACTGAGCTACTTATACGACTGCGATGAAATCCTTGAGATGTCTCGCAATAAGTTCAAAGTTTATATAAAACGTAAGCTTATAGAAAAATCCTATTATAATATTAAGGATTACATGTATGATAAAAAAGCTTGGGTATGTTTGTTTTGTTCTAACTTCATAGCTCAACATTAACTAGACTGTGAGATGTTGATAACAAAAAAAAAAAACCTGGCTAAGTTTGTTGTGGGCTCTTCTTAGACCAGGGCGCGTTTGGAACTCTCCTAGCTTTAGTTTTAAGTTAACAAATGCAGTTATCACCATCACGAACGTTAGTGTAACATGTAAAATGTATGAGCGCTTCATAAGTGCCTGTGATAAGGTCTACAAGAATAAAACATTTTTGAATTTGAATTTGCGATTACCTACTCGTCTTCCCAGCTTGGTGTTTTTGGCCAAACCCTCCCGTTTGGGGAGTCTTTTAGTCGAGCAGTGAACTGTTAAAGGCTAATGATGATGCGGCTCCAGTGCTATCTAGAAGCTGAAATGGTTGGGGACCCCAAATAATATAAAGCTAACAACTAAAGTTTTAGTAATTTTAATTTCCATGTTGTATATAAATTAGAATCCTTTGTGCACTGAAAAAAGTTGTCTCTTTTGTTATTATACCTTTCCTATTCCGTGACCGTACCTCATGCCGCAAACACAAAAACATCCTCACCATATTCTGTATGCCTGGTATTTTTGTACCACCGTCCACCCGCTATACTTGATTATTAAAATAAATAATAAATAAATATATATACTACGACCATACACACATCGCCATCTAGCCCCAAAGTAAGCGTAGCTTGTGTTAGGGAAACTGAGATAGCTGATGAATATTTTTTTTTATGAATTTAATACACATAAATACTTATTATATACAGATAAACACCCAGACACTGAAAAACATTCATGTTCAACAAACATTTTCCAGTTGTGGGAATCGAACCCACGACCTTGGACTCAGAAAGCAGGGTCGCTGCCCACTGCGCCACTCGGCCGTCAAAATATTTCTTCCATACACAAATAAGCGCATTGTTAAAGCTGCTACCATTTACTGTGCTCCTGGTATTGCTTAGCTTGAAAGTTATAAAAAGTAGAGTATTTGGTTAAATAATTATTTTTCTGACTCTAAAACCCCGAGCCCCCTTCTCATTGTAGGCCCGTGCCCTGGAGTCGGCCGGTAATGGGTTGATAGGATAAAAAACCCCGAAACGTATAAAGTAAAAACTTCGTGCTAGGATTAAAAAAACTGTGCCAGTTTTAATTTTTCTGTTTAATCTCTGCTTTATACATAAATGAATGAATGCATGAAAACACTTTTATTGCAGACAAAACCAAAGTACAGAAAAATAAGAAAAACAGCTCAACACAGCATACAATTTCGCGGCCTTATCGCTACACAAACCTCTATCAATACTGTTCATTTCAGATTTTTTACTTTACATACTTCGATAATGACGATGGAAGTGGTGTTTTTCAGGCATATTTCACGATGATTAAAAATATTTGGTATAAAAAAAAGGTTTTGGAACGTTTAAACGAAGTCCTTTTATATAATGTTTTAATCTGGTAACTCCATTTTAACATTTCGATCCTTCTTATATAGATACTACACGGATATCTATCACTAACGAGTGTCGTAAACGCAATCTTGAAAACAGTTCAGTCTGAACTGGACAGTCAAACCAAAACTCAAACAGTCTACCGTCTGCTTCTTTGCGGTATGCTCAAGGCAGAGCGTTGTTTGCCGAGACGTTTGCCCCCTGAGGCCGAGGGTCCGAGCAAATACTTCATGACAGACAGTTCAACAACAATGTACTTTGTATATACTTACTCAAACTCGATCAGTGTTTATTTAAATTACATTATATTACCGTACGTACGTTTTGTTTTACATATTCAATTGGTAGTTTACTGTAGAATTTTATGCAATTTCCTTTAAACGAATTATGAATTTTGTGTAACCTAGTATATTGCACTGTAAGTTTATTCTTACTTCTAATGTTTAAATTATTGCAGTCACATTTTTTCTTAAATTTAGAAATGTTTTTATGAACGTACATTAAATTTTCAAATATGTACTGATATACACTGTTATTATTTTAAAATCTTTAAATTTATCTCTCAATGAGAATGAGAAGTGTTTACGCCGTAGTCTACTTGGCCCAGCGCAGATTGTTGGACTGCAATAATAATAAATAAATATATAAATAAATATACTGCGACAATACTCACGTCGCCATCCAGATGGTACTAAAATGTTTTTTTAGGCATTTTAAATTACTGTTAAACACATTTATGTTAAATTAGTTTTTAAATTTCTAGTATGAAAGTCAAAACTCATTTCAAGTAGGTCTACTTTTGTTATACCTCTATCCTTTCTGTCGTTACTTCGTCGTGGCTCTATATTACTATGCTATATCTATATTTATAGAACAAAGTCGTGTTAGTGTTAGCCATTTATAACGTGAGAACGGATAGACCTATTTTCATTATTTTTGATTTGTTGGATTTCTATTAGTCCGGAATAGGATAATAAGTATTCAAATGAACTTGCGATGTGTGTATTGTCTTAGTATATTCACATATACATACTTATTTATTTAATGAATTTATCAATTATTTACGAAATAAAATATAAGCAATTTACTGCTCAAGAGTTCAATATAATAAATAAGAATTGTAAAGGTGTCTCTGAACTAATTAAGATTCCTATCTCCCTCCGTCTAGACGCACTTTGTCCTTCAGTAAGAAAATGTGAACTGTGCGGGGAATGCGAAAAATGGACGACCTGTATGTGGACTACGTTCCAGCTCATTAACAACTCTTAAGCCAGTGAGATGTTTTTACCTCCAGAGCCCGCTCCGAAAACTAAACGCGCCAAACCGACTCAACACCGATTATTTTCTCTAAAAATGTATGCAGCGCACGCTAAGATATCTTTCGGTCTTCGGATAGCATATTTTTTCGACTTACTTGAAACTTATTTGTATATTTACGAGTATCTAGTTTAAGTTACACAATATCTGTTTAAATTATAGTCTATATGCTATTCTGATGTTTATGAATAATATACTCAAATACTTATATTAAGCACCCAGACACTGAAAAACATTCATGTTCATCACACAAATATTATCCAGTTGTGGGAATCGAACCCACGGCCTTAGACTCAGAAAGCAGGGCCGCTGCCCACTGCGCAAGTCGGCCGTCATGTGTGTCGTCACTTTGTGTCTTATACAAGGAGTCCATTATAATCATACTTTCATTTAATGTTTTTAAATACGAAATTGTCTCTTTTCAAATCAAAATCTGTTGAAGCTTTTAACAAGAAGTTAGAAGTGACGTTTATGCATGTCTTCGAACTTTTTTCTTATTCTTGCTCACATCCGAAGCTATGAGAGATCGGCACTACACGTATCTTTCGAGCTAAAAGACAAAAAGGCCACAAAGCTTTACATGTGCTAAATCGCATCAAGATCAAATAAAGAAACACAGTCATTTAACACACGTAATTTTCTTGAAGCTACCATATCATCATCTATAGGCATTCCATGATCAACCCTCTACCTAATTCTTGGCTATTGTCAAAACAAGTTTAAATATGTGAAAACCAAAGTGCACGCAGAGTTGATTTAAGTATAGGTATCATTAATGTTCACATCAGGCTATTTGATTCGAGTGATGTAATACGATTATTCAACGTCTCTAACAGACATTTACAGTACTTTAAAAGGACCTTATATCTATCAACAAACAAGGAAGACGGCATCGGCACCATAACACGGATATTATTACTCTTTGATATCGCAAATATCCGTAACAAATAGCAAGGGAAATGAATCAATCCCTCTCTCTAATTACCCGCGGTATGCGTCAAAGGCGGCGCGCGCGCAGGAATGCGCGTGACGAATGCGATTAGATGGTCCTTCGAGCCGGATGTTTTGCGGCTCTCTTTACTTTCACTCTTACATACTTACTGGCTTAACTACAAGCACATCTCTTAACGTACTTTGAGCTTTCTTATTCAAGTTATTAGGTATATTTCAGAATGAAACGTTATATCTTAAAATGACACGTCTGTATATCGGCAGATATCTTCTTGAAATAAGTATAAATTTATGTTGCTACGCAATTTGTGCTTTATACTTTTACGCCAAGATACATTTTACACTATTCAGTCCATAGTACACAGGACTTTCGTTGTGTTAAGCTACTTTAAGCATTATGTGTGAGGGTGAGACTATATTTTTTGTTGGAGGTTTGAAAATAGTGCAGTTGGACGGCGTCCAGACTGTCGCTCCTCACCTAAATATTTGTCTGATTTGTTTTGATTGCAGCAATGTCACACCTGTGTCAGTTAATTGGATGTTTTGCGTTCATATTTACGTTAACCGTTATTATTATTACAGCCTTTATTTCCATAACGAATATGACGAAACCAAATTATCATTCGATTATTAATACTTCATATTATGTGCATGCATAATAAAACATATTACAATCTAAAGGTAAACAGTATTAAATTATTATCATATTATTTTTTCATAGTAAGTATATAAATTTCTGAGACATAAAGAATTTAAAATTTACTAATATATTTTTAAATTCATTATCTGCTTCATTATGGACATCCATATACGTCCCCTCGACTGTCTGTCCTATGCTTTTGTGAACCATTATTCACAGGCTGTTTTTTTATTATTTTATCAACCTATTTTTATTTCCGTCTGCCTTTATGTTTACTGTTATAATGATTGGTTATTATTTTACCTTATCTGAATGTTGTCATCATCTCATGATGTTCCTATCGATCTTATCCTTCAAAGGAGTAAAACGATCTACTTAGTATTGTCGTTGGTGTTAAGTTTGAAGTATTCAGTTATGAAGAAAGTTAAGTGGAAAAATGGCTAATAATACGGTATGTTTTTGGTGTTAGATATGCTTTCAGAACTGGCGGAAGAGCCATAACAAACACACATACTTGTCGTTTCAAAAATGCTTATAAAATAGACCTACTTGAAATAAATGAATTTTGAATTTGAATTTAACGTATGAAAAAAACGGTGAAAAAACGTAAACGGTGACAGCTTAGTGGGTAACGCTTGGCATTCCTTTCATAGCGACCCAATACGAGCCATTGTACGAGACACTTTTCGGAGTTATGTGCGTTTTTAATTCAAGCAATTTAAATATCGCTTGCTGTAAACGGTGAAGGAAAACATCGTGAGGAAATGCATGCCTGCAGAGTTCTTTATAATTATATCAACGGCGTAGGAAGTCTACCAATCCGCACTTGGCAAGTTTGGTGGACCTAAATCCTTCTCACTCTGAGAGGAGACTTCTGCCATGTAGAGGGCCGGTGATAGGTTGATGGGGTTGATGATGATATGAAAGTAAAAAATATAATTTTTAATACACATCTCAAACTAGTACATTCATTTTAAAATAGCCAAATAGCGGCGCTGGTTTAATTCAAAGTTAGCAGTTAAAGCTAATTCGACTAGGTCATTAGTGCGGCAACTATTTGACTAAAGCAATCAGACACGGCAGTAATCGTAACATCCCTTCCTAATCAAACTTGGGAGATTCAATTAGTAAGCGAGATGACCCGTCCCTGTTTGAGACAAGATCTTTATATGCTTGTCCCTTCCTTGTTTACGCACTAGCTACAATAAACGCTGCGTTTTGTTATTTAATATCCAGAAGCAGCGTGTACGATATTGGTTTTATTTTAATATTCTTGATGCACTAGCTACAATAAACGCTGCGTTTTATTTTTTAATTTCCATAAACAGCGTGTACGATATTGGTTTTATTTTAATATTGTTGATGCTCTTGTTTCAGAATTATTATAGTCCATATTTTTGGGACGTCAAGGTATGCCATATAGATTTTAAACAAAGATTTTCGTGGTTAATAAACATTTCTTAAAAATAGTTCAACGGGTACATACACTATAATATTAAAGGATTTGTCGATATTTCGACCCAGTTACATGGATTGTGGTCGCGACGGGACTGCAGAGGTACGAGATGTCATGAACATGATGTTGACATTTCGTTCCTCCCTTTAAACTATTTACAAGAAATGCCATAAAGAGTTGTCGTTGTGTTACATAGTTCTCCTTAAAACTCTGTTGTCTGTCTGTGTACAGTTGTTTGCGCTGTGGTTTTATAAGTGGGAGGTCTCGGGTTCAATCCCCGGCGAGACCGTTTTAGAACTTCAAAATTTCGGAATTTTCTCTGGTCTGAACTAGTGGGAGGCGAGTTATCACTATAGCATCTAAGACGTGTCGCCGAACGATTTAGCGTTCCAGCAAGATGTCGCATGGGAACCGTATGGTATGGTGTATAACTACGACTATACAGGTTAGTGAACTGATGGTACGGTCACATAATATTAGGTGAGATTGCAGGCAAATTAAAGAAACGAGCGTTTAATAAGGGCCCGTGCGTAAGATAGAAGAAGTGTCTTTCTCCTTTGTTATCTTAAATCTTCACAGTCACCATCTTTTGCCTTGTTCCTCGCACGTCTAATGAGTTATTTAATACACGTACAACATATTAGATATAATTACAAAGGAATTAATTAAGCCTGTGTCTCTGTAGCAGATTTGTATGCAGGAATATAGTATACATAACCTCATTAATAAACGAGGCATAACGTCATAATAATTATACAGTTTTGCTCACTCTGGAGCCCTGACCGCCGGTTACTTGGGTACGCAAAATCCCCACTTGCGGAGAAGTGGTTTTTTCTTTATAAAAATTTAATCGTGTTTTGTTTGTTTTATTTACAATTTACACAGTTGAAAATTAAAAAAAGTTATAAAAAAATTCAAAATTCATTTATTTCAAGCACTTTTAAAACGTCAAGTCTGTCTGTTTGTAGTGACTCTACCACCGGTTTAGAAGGCAGATTATACCGATAAGAAGCCGGCAAGAAACTCAGCAGTTGTTCTTTTCCAACATCAACAATTTACATTTTACATTTTAACATTAATTTTTCTATCTTGTGAGAGATGAAAGCGGAGCCGGATGCTTCCAAGCAACCTTGTCATTAAGAAATTCATCGATTGTATAGTAACCTCGCTGTAATAAATGTGTTTTAACATATTCTTTAAATTTATGCATTGGTAGGTCCAAAATATTAAATATTAATACACAAAAATACACAGTGTCAGTGTCAGTTAAAAGCTTAATAATACGGCCCATACACTAAAAGTTACAGTTGTTATTGACAGACAAACCATGGCGTACCTGAGGTAAAGTGAGTAATCCTCAAAACAAAACCTATAAGTCCTACAAAGTGTCCATTAACCTGATGTGTAGGTGTGAGACCTCAGGTACCTTAATAACACTTGTAACAGCGACCTTCCTTAACAAACTTATAATGCTAGCTTCATTATCAGACTGCTTAAAGTTTATACTCATCGAGGCCACAGATTGGACGAGCCACTGCATACAATTCTACAATAAACTACCCATTGACATCTCTGATCTCTCTGAGATGTCTCTTAAAATGTTCAAAGTTCGTATTGAACCTAAGCTTATAGCAAAGTCTTATTATGGTATAAAGGACTACGTAATCGTTAAATAGCTTGGGTGTGAATTATTGCTCAAACCAGGTTGCTCTTCTAATAATTTTAAAAGACAATATGAGATAGTGATAGCAAAAAAAACACCCGGCTAAGTTTGTTGTGGACTTCTTCTTATACCAAGACGCGTTTGGAACCGTCGTAGCTTTAGTTTCGGCTATCGCCATCATGTAATGTACGCATCAAAAGTACCACATATGGGGGCCTACTTGAATAAGGATATTTTTACTTTGACTTTGACTTTTTGCATCGAACGCGGGACCTCCTACAGCGCGCACCACTGCGCCAGGTAGCTCAATACAACTTTACTAAAAAATCGCATTGTAGAAATAATTAAAAAAGAAAGGAACGCTTGTTTACGTCACAGCAAGCCAACATCCCGTTATCTCAACATCCTATGTTTTGTAAGTAACCGCTGATAATAAAATTCAGCGCTTATTTGTGACATCAAAGCACTTTAAGCGGTGTGGAACAATAAAGTGAATGCTGGGCGCACCTGCTGCGGGAGTTTTCTACGAAACTTATTTAAAAACTAGTTTTGGGTGGCGATCTTGTTTTGAAAATCGTGTGAGCGGTACGACGAAATGGAATTTGAAGTTACACAGTGGCGACAATTCTTTTATACGTAGATATATAAATTAAAAAAGTCCCCCCGCTCCGTCCCGTCCAGCGTAGAGAGAGTGGCGGAAGATCTGTTTGGTTCGGAGTACAAATAGATAAAGTATTATTAATATTCATTGTATAGGTATACATAGTTAGCGACCAGTCGCTAACTATATATACCCATGAGGCCCACATGAGGGGCCAACTATGGGCCTCATAAGAAGGCTCAGAGTCACTCAGCGGGCGATGGAGAGAGCTATGTTAGGAGTATCTCTACGTGATCAAATCAAATCAGAAATCCGTAGAAGAACTAGAGTTACCGACATAGCTCAGCGAGTTGCGAAGCTGAAGTGGCAATGGGCGGGGCACATAGCTCGTAGAACCGATGGACGTTGGGGTCTTAAGGTGCTGGAATGGCGACCCCGCACCGGTAAACGCAGCGTAGGTCGGCCTCAAACGAGGTGGACAGATGACATCAGGCGAGTAGCTGGGAGCCGTTGGAGGCAAGCGGCCCAGGACCGTGCATTGTGGAACTCCCTACAAAAGACCTATGTCCAGCAGTGGACGTCCATTGGTTGAGATGATGATGATGATGATGATGATGGATGAGGTATATATTAATTATCAATATGTTATATACACCGTGTAAATGAAAACCGAAATATTTCTTCACAGGCTTTAGAGGTACTTTATGTACTGTCTCTGAAGTGTGTGAAGCCGAAAACCTAATAGTTTTTTAATAACCTTGTATGGTGATATGCTCGACCGTAACAATAGGAAGATCTTCCTCCGAGCGGGTGATCATGCTCGGGGACCGAGGTCCGAACATTCATTTTTGGAAGTTGTATATATAGGCATTCTTAGTGAACACTTCGCTAGCGCGATGTAGGATTTTAGTAGCGCCATCTAGTTATGTAATGTGGAGACCGCCACAACCTACTACCATAGTTTCAAACCAGATACCGCCCTAACATCACATGCAAATTAAAATCAAATGACTCCTGCCACTTTATTAGGTACGTGTCGCTCGCGTAGCTTAGACATTAAGACGCTGTCATAATTAAACGCTTAGAATGTTTTAGATTCGATTGTATGGGAAAATAAATATGGTTCTTTACAGGGTAATTCCTCATGAAATATACTTATGCACCATTCAACAGTATTTCGTAATTCGGTTACAGGTTGTATATGTAGTTTTTATTTATATATATACGTATATATGCAAATACAATTTTACAATAAATTACCGGTTGATATCTTGGGGATGTCACTAAAGAAGTTCAAAGTTTGTATTAAGCGAAAGCTTATAGAAAAGTCCTATTATAGTATAAAGGATTACGTAAACGATAAAAAAGCTTGGGTGTAAACAATTGCTCTAACCAGGTTGCTTCTTAAATATTTTCTAATGACAATGTGAGATGGTGATAACAAAAAGAACACCCGGCTAAGTTTGTTGTGGGCTTCTTCTTAGACCAGGGCGCGATTGGAACCCTCGTAGCTTTAGTTTTAAGTTTACGATTGTAGTTATCGCCCTCACTACTCACTGCTATGTACACATTTTGTATATAATAACGCATCAAAAGTGCCATCTATGTGCCTATTTGAATAAAGAAATATTTGACTTTGACTTTCACTTTGTATATATATATTTCTATGCACCTCCTACCTCTCTTCTTGAGCTGTATCTTCGCCATTGGTTGTGTAAAATTCTTATTTACAATGTTTCTGTGCTTTTATATGGTCTACAATAAAAGTGTATTCATTCATTCATACAAGAAATTATAAATTGCACCGTACCTATTCTCATGCTTTTTGGGTAGTAGGTACAATAGGTAGGTATAGCGAATTAAGCGTAACGTTTATTTAATATCATGGAATCCCGCAAAGGATAAGTTGAAGATCATTCGATTAATCAATCAGCAACACTCTGCAGTGTATGCCAGGAACACGTCCTGCATAGGGTCGCTCTATATCTGTATTAACCTGAGGTTTAAGTGTTAAGCCTCATGTGACTGCAATTATACCTTTTCGCATCCTAATGAAGCTGCCTTGTTTCTGTAGAGCTAAATCAATTAGCTGGGTTCCCGATTTCTTTGCCATTCTCAGAACAAGGACGGCTTCCTTCGGAAAGGCTAAGACGCACCACATCCTTTGAACTTTAAATGAGGACCTCAAAAATCCGTTCATCGAGTATTGGTCTTGCGTGCACCGGTGCGAGAATAATAATTTTACAAAGAAAAGCCAGGTGGTCAATTTCAATACCAGGTATCCTAACAGACATCTAAACACACTCTTACTTCCCGTTTCAAAAACTGCTTCTTATCGCAAAAATTGTTTTTGTATGTCTATTAAAATATACAACAATTTGCCTGATCAATTGAAAGAATTACCTTTTAATACGTTCAAGAGAAAACTGCATAATGAAATTTTATACTAATTAATATTTTATAATGATTTTACTATTTGACATAAAATTTTACTGACATATTTTAAAATGCATATGTAAACTAATACCGAATATATTAGTTTACATATGCATTTTATATGATTTATGTTGAACTTTTATGAATTAATTTATTCAAAAATGAATTTGTTATCATATGAAAATCTGTCATATTTTGCTACAGTTAATAAACAAAATAAACTAAAACATAACTAATTAAATATTAATTGTAATTATACAGCTTTAATGAAATTTATTTATTAATGAAATTAATTGTTATTAATCAAATTCTGAATGTTTTTAATTATTTTTTTAGTTAAGATTTGCATGCCTTTAAATGGGCTACGGTTCTGTATAACTTTATGTAACATCTATAATTTGACATGTTTTTTTGCAAATAAATGATTATTTATTAGGTTTTAAGATAATTCTTTCTTTTTTTTTACATCTGCATTAGCTTTATTTATTATTATTGTACTTTAAAACAAATCTTTTCTATGGGACTATTGCCTGAAAATAAAGAATTATTATTATTATTATTATTATACCGCCACCCGCTCCCGGAACACAACAATGCTTGCCATGCAATGCGAACACACAAAATGACAGAAATAAACTTGGCAGTAGTACTTCCACGAGCCGAGCCGGCCGAGCTCTGTCACGAAACGCTTTACTACTGCTAAAAAATCCTTGATGTTTGAACTGTATTTGCATGGTACAAATCTTTTGCTGGTTTGGGTTCCATATTCAAAGGATATTCTTAATATGAAACATTTGATATTTATTGTTTTTTTTTGCATTGCGAAGATATCCTCAAAAGTCCATTTGATTCCTTCGAGCCAATTCGTCGGGGTTTTTATTTTTAATCTTAATTTAACTACTGGATTATGTTCAAAAATTATTTTGCATACTTTTTAAACAATATAAAACCTCATTTTAATCAAACTTACAAATGATTCAGCCGGGAGGGTGCTTACAGAGCATTTGCATTTCTCACCTTGGGAGCTTTGAATGCCGTCTGAATAAATGCAAGCGCATTCTTTCAGCGGGTTTTCTACTAATAAATGTTGTTTATTTCTACTCGTAAGTCGTGCTGCTGTAAGGGAAACGATGCTGTGAATATTCAGAGGGGTATTTTGAAAAGAATAAGTGTTTTCGCTCCTTTTAGTTTTTTAGTGATGGCCACTTTACGTGGTATTGAACTGATCAATTCATTGCAACTTTACTACGCAATATTGTTTGACGGCCGATTGGCGCAGTGGGCAGCGACCCTGCTTTCTGAGTCCAAGGCTGTGGGTTCGATTGCTACAACTACTCTACTTATAAATAGTTACAACTAAGATAAAGTCAAGTGACTTAAACCAGGCTCTAACTATGATTTAGCGTTCACTTTGTTCACGTGAGCTTATTACTTAGCACAGACTTTAGCTTTATTCACTCGACACAACACTAATCGTCACTGCACTTTACTAGTCTAAAGGGTTTTATCCACAGGGTGGTTTTTGGACGAAAATCGGTACACTGGAGTTATATTGGATATTGGATAGAAGCAGGCGAAGACCGCCGACTGGCGCAGTGGGCAGCGACTCTGCTTTCTGAATCCTAGGCTGTGGGTTCGATTCCCACAACCGGAAAATGTTTGTGTGGTGAACATGATTGTTGTCTGGGTGTTTATCTGTATATTATAAGTATTTATGTGTATTTTTTTCATAACAATATTCATCAGTCATCTTAGTACTCATAACACAAGCTACGCTTACTTTGGGGCTAGATGGCGATGTATGTATTGTCGTAGTATATTTATTTATTTATATATAATAGATAATAGCTTCTGCTCGCGATTTCGTCCGCGTGGACTTCAGAATTGGGTCTAAAGCTTCGCTCGTTAACAATTTATAATCCTACCACAGGAAAGTACATGCCCTTTTCCATAGTATAATTGACATGCATACCAAATTTCAAAACTGTCTGGTCTTGGCTTAGCTCGTAAACAATTTTTAATGTTCCCTTGGGAACTACTTAAGGAATCAGGATAAAAGGTAGCCTATGTTCTTTTCCAAGCCAAAGGCTACATGCATGCCAAATTTCATCCAAATCCGTTCAGCCGTTTTTGCGTGATTGAGTAACAAACATCCTTCCACATTTATAATATTAGTAGGATTGGTAAGCATTACTCACCGCAATAATAAGTATGTTATATGTATCTTATATGTTTAATATAACAGTCATAATATACGATATAACATATTCGCCCCATCTTCACTTCCGGATAATAATAGCGGCTATTTTTCAAAGTGATTATCGTTCCTTATGGGACATACGTCAGCAAATGTAGTTTTATGTGAGTCTTTGGTTATGAGGTAGGGTGGATCGCCAGATATGACACTCTATTACCATAGAGTAAGAATATTCATTGTCCGCGGAGTGATTCGGAGCCTTCTCCCATTATAAGCGACCACGTTTGAGAGCTTTTAGTCATCGCTGGCAACATATACTTCGTAGATTTTAGTTTAGACGAATATATAAATAAATAAATAGGTTTACTACGACAATACCAACATCCATCTAGCCCCAAAGTAAGCGTAGCTTGTGTTATGAGTGCTAAGATAGCTGTTGAATATTTTTATGAATATAATCCACATAAATACTTATAATATAACAAACAAACATGTTCATCACACAAATATTTTCCAGTTGTTGGAATCGAACCCACGGCCTTGGACTCAGAAAGCAGGGTCGCTGCCCACTGTGCCAGTCGGCCGTCAAATACGGAGTAGTTTTTTAATTTTAAGTAATTAAAAATATCACTTGCTTCGGCCGTGAAGGAAATATAGCGAGGAAACCTGAATTCCTGAGAGTTGAGATGCGCCAGTCGGCCGTCAAATACGGAGGATTTATTTTAAGTAATTAAAAATATCACTTGCTTCGGCGGTGAAGGAAAACATCGTGTGGAAACCTGAATGCCTGAGAGTTCTACAAAATTTTCTCAAAGGTATGTATGTGGAGTCCACCAATCCGCACTGGCCCAGGGTGGTGGACTACGGCCTTAACCCCTTCTCATTGTGGGAGGAGACCCGTGCTCTGTAGCATATGCATGCTATATGTATAACTCTAGACAGACCCTTTCATTATTACCCATATTAAGGGTGTTGTGCAAAAATAATTCTATCCGCCATTTTGTAGCGCGGCCATCTTGGACCAATTTTCATAAAACATAGCTAGGAACACTTCCGACATATTCACCTTTCAAACAAAATCAAAATCGGTCCATAAGTTCGGGCAAAACGATATCACAGACTCACACTAACGCATACATCAAACTTAAAACACCCTGTCGTTTTTGCGTCGGGGAATACAAAGTAAAAAAAGGATCTTTTCTTTAGACTCAAGTTAAGTTGGCTGTTCTGCAGAAGAGAGTAACTGGCATAACTAATTATATCGTATTAAGTATGCAAACAAACAAGCCGACAAAGCCGGGAGCGTCTGGCGTGCGCAGCATGCTAACACCATGCAAATTGGTGCATTGTCTTGAATTAAAATGCATGCGATCGTATTATGTTGTTGACAAACTCTTTTTTCATGTTTTAATCAACCTTTATGCAATCCACGCAATTCGCGTCTTCATCTAGTCCCCCCGGACCGACATTTCTTACTTCATTGCGTGTGATGTTTTCAAAATGTATAAAAACAACTACGGAGACTGCCAATAGAAGTGTAAACTGAATCTATGAACATATATATAAACAGTAGCTTAGTTAGTAGTTGGTCTTTGGACTCGAAAACTTTTATTAAAATTGTACCTCGAATATTGGTCTTGACGTCTGGTGAACCAAGAGCTGGCGCTTATTTAGCCCAACGGCTAAGTCAAGCAATTCAAAGGGGCAACAGCGCAAGCATTTTGGGCACCATGCCCATAAATGAACAGTTAGACGGCTTATATTTATTATTAATTTAATTTCATAATTATTATTACCTATTATTATTATAACTTTTTATTTGTACCCCACATTAAGAATTATACAAGAAAAAAAGAAACTTGAAAATAGAAGTAGAACACAAAACGCGGCCTTAGCGCTTAGTAGCGATCTGTGCCAGGCAACCTTAGAATTAGGAAAAAAAAGAGGAGAAGTAACTGCAGGTGGTACAAAATATAAAATAAATACATACGAATAACTAAATACTAATACATATACCCTAATAATAAACTATATACCATATAATAAATACTTAGATACAACTAAATAAATACTATTAAACGTCGCCTTCAATTGGACTAATAATAAAACTTAACGGCTTTTTTAAATATCGCCAGTGACTTTGACTGCCGTATGTTCACTATTAACAGTATGTAAGGAACTTATATCTCTTGGAAAGTGCTCGGTGACGATGACACGCGTTCCATGATTTTTAACCACACAAAGGTTTTCATTCCAAAAATAAAAAAGGGTTCTTAGGCATGCATAACATCAGCTGTGTTTGCATTAAGGTCAAATGGGGTCATAGCAATGGCCAATAGGTACCAAGATAATATTAATTCAATCATCCACACACAAGTACTATTAGTGTTTTTGTGTCAGAACTCGTCCGGGGAAGTACTGTAACGCTTATTTCTGCCGCCAAGCTGCATTGCTGAGTTCTGGCCTAAAGGCCTTGGTTGCCGGTGTAATAACAGGCACCTAGGCCTCAGGTTGATGGACACATTGCGAATTTTGTAGGACGTGTTCCCTGCATGCCATTTGAATTAGTGTTTCTCTGTTTAGAGATAATGACATTTTTACCTCAATTTTATAAATTTAAAATGCATGTAAAAAATTTCGGAACCGACAGGATTTGAACCTGCGACTCTCGGGCAATCGCGGCCTGAGCGCTTTCACCAATTAAGCTACGGCTCTCTACAGCTCTCGGCTAAATTGTAAAAATATAAAAAAAGCAATGTGTCATCTCTTGTTTCAAACGTGTCACTTTGAAAAAGTAGATCGAAACTGCAAAGTTTCGATCTACTACTTCGATCTACTAGATGACGCTACAGTCGCTATAAGACTGATGTGAAAGGCATATACTAATTTTCGGCAGTGACGGTAGGAGAGCCGTAGCTTAATTGGTGAAAGCGCTCAGGCCGCGATTGCCCCAGAGTCGCAGGTTCAAATCCTGTCGGTTCCGAAAATTTTTATATGCATTTTAAATTTATAAAATTGATAATTCCTCCAAGTGTAGGTAAAAACACTACTAAAAAATTATAATTTTTTTTACCTCAACTACACACCCAATAAAATTTGAACCATCTGCACTCCCTCAGCCATCATTCGCAAAACTTTAGAATGTTTCTCTTTAACACTGAACTCAGTAATGGAAAAACATATCAATTATAATTAAAATGAAGGAATAATTAATAAACATTTCCATTTACGTTTCCTCTCGAGGCGACGTCAAAGAAGTTTTCTATTTAAACAACTCCGAATACCTTTAATGGCATATTTTACCATACCAAGTAAGCTGTGCATTGCTTTTACTCTTGGTCCTTTAACATTGAAGTTCAAAATTCCTTGTTTGGGTTTGAATGAGTTTGTAATTAAAGGGTTTTCGCCAAAATATTAGACATGTCCCGTCATTTGAAATCAAAACATTCGGAAGTTTGTTTAAAGTAATGCAGGGTGATGTCGACTGAGGAATAACAGACGGTAGTAACTAACAATCAACTTAAATCAGAATACGTGTACAAATAATAGAATCAGCATCATTTGAACAACACAATAACTTAGTGACTAGCATAGCATAAAACTAGTCTATCGCTGCCTGAGTTTATTTTGGACAATTTAGCTTTTTTATTTTTTTTATTTCACTACAACTTAAGCCCTTGACTGCAATCTCACCAGCTGGTAATTCATGATGCGGTGTAAGATGTTAACAGGTTATTCTGTTAGGAGTATGGCAGATATATTAAACCTATACCAACAACGTTATTTACGCGACATCGTAGCGGAACGCTAAATAGCTGTGGTCTTCTATCTTATTTCTAATTAGTATGCAGTCTTATTTAATACTGGATATTAATCAAGAACAAAATATACAATAAACAAAAACAACTATGAACAGAAAAAGTAAGATAGTATTTTACACAGTAACAGCCAATCGCTGATCTCCGGTGGCTCCTAAAAATTGCAAGGAGGAACAGACATACAGTCATTTTTAAAAAGTGTTTTTACAGTATATACGACACAACGTATTCATAGTTTTTTAAACACGGTAAGACATCGGTCCTTTTTTTCGATTGTAATCTACAGCCGACTTTTAAAACCAGACACGTTATGAGCCTATTAAATTGACTTTACCTCGGAAACGAGTCCTGCAACTCTCACATTGAATATACAGAGTACACCAAAGGGCCTAAGAAGTGAAACTTGCCATTTACAGTGTTATTTCGTTGAGCTATCGTAGCATTAGTGAAATGTTTGCCAGACATAATTAAGAGGTAACTGGGCGTGACCACCAAATTGGGGAGCAGGGATTTGTAAATTTACAAATCTCACAATATTTGTAACCTAACAAAATCTTACAAAATTGTATTTTCATTTTGTCTCTTTCCTCAATTAATATATTTAGCAAACACACTTGTTATATTAATAAATTATTCTTTTCGGTAAATAAACCTAGTATAAATATTATGATTAAATATGTTTAGCTATTTAGTTTAGTAATTTGTTTAATTTATGTTATGACTTGTTGACAAACTTAACATTTTTACTAATTTAGATTATTGAAGTGAAACTTCTTTATATGTGAGAAATTTTATAGCAATGTAACGTTTTTCTGTCGCCATCTTGTAGCGTTTTTCTGTTACGCGCCATCTTCATTTCTATGTGACATTTTACCTTCACGCGCCATATTTATTTCTTACACATCCCACACGTGGGTGTGATTATGGTTTTTTTTTAGTTATTTCAGGTTAACCCCAGTTTTTGATTGTAAATATCAGTGAATGTAAATAATTTTATAAAACTCGCAATTTTTAATTTAGATTAATTAAAAATAAATTAATTTTAATAATTAAATAAAAAAAAGATGTCATAAAGGAGTGAAAACTTATTTTAATTAAAAGTTGTATCATGGAGATCGCTAAAATTGATAAAATGCGCATTTTTGTAAATCTCTTCTTATGTTAAGTTAAGATTTTTTTTTATTTATTATTTTGACCAATAAATAGGAGAAAGGGTTATAGAGCAATTGACCCACCCCGCTGGTCCTATCAGATGTGCGGGCTATTTTTTTTAGTAAAATTGATTTTTATGTTCGAGTTATATTCCCCTTTCTCACTAGCTATGTTATTAAATTCGTGCAGGAAGGTGCTTTCACCTGAAGGTTGTTTAATTGAAGTATAAATCTACGCATTACATAACAACGCCTATACTGATGTTGTATCTGTTAATTTATATCATGTCAAAGACTAAAACCAATAGAAATATTTCCTAATTTCAAGCTACGGCTTGATTTTATATACGAATTCAAAAAGATTATATAATGAATGTTTGACTTTAGGTATCCAACTGCTAAAGGACGGGAACATGGAAAAGGAGAAGTTATTTTACATATATTCTATTTTGATATTAATTCCACTTGTGCGCCCGTGTTCTGAGAGTTGATAATGCTGGGGTAGAAGATACATTTTTATCCTTTCAAATTCAAATTTTCTTTATTCATGTAGGCCTATCACAGGCACTTAAGAAGCGTTCATATATATTTGTTTACATAATTGTAAGGGGATGGTGATAACTTCGTTCGCCAACTTAAATCTAAAGCTACGAGGGTTCCGAACGCGCCCTGGTCTCAGAAGAGCCCACAAAAAAATTAGCCGGGTAATTTTTTTTTTGTTATCACCATCTTCCAGTAAATTTATATTAAGCTATGAAGCTAGAGCCATTCACACTCAAGCTTTTTTATCGTTTAAGTAATCCTTAATATTATAATAGGATTTTTCTGTAAGCTTACGTTTTATATAAACTTTGAACTTGTTGAGAGACATCTCAAAGATTTCATTTGGTAATTTGTTATAAAATAACATAATTATTTCCGCGGGGAGATAATTGTCTCCTGCCCATGCTTGCCAGATCGTAGTCAAGCGCTAGCATGTATTGAAAAAGATAGTTTGTTTTTTGCGTAAATCAACTTGAGTAACCTTTTATAAAAGTATATCTAAAAACTTGCTCGCTATTGATCAAGTTTTTTGATATACTTGAGGAAGGTACGCCCATTCTACGGATGGCTAGAATGGGCGTACCTTAAATAGCCACTTTTAGTTTACCATTAGGCTATAATTTACTGACTTGTTGGTCTGAAAATGGATACATCTAGTATATAGTATAACATAAATTTTATAGAAATCTTACTTCTGTACAACAATCGGCCTGAAGCGCGTGTTTACCAGTATAATTAAAGGCACACGAGCCTTAATACCTACGCCTTAGGTTCATTGCATACACAGCGACGTTTTTCTCTTTTTACAGGGTATGGTTTTTGACTTACAATAACCAATGAGGCAATTACGATTAGGTATTGTATATTGATTATTGGCGTTGGCCCATCTTTTATTTGTCTAGTCTATAATACATGTTCAAATAAAACATAGGTGTAGCGTCCGTCAAGGGTTCAAAACAAAACAAAACAAAACAAATTGCGCGGTCAACACGCACATATATTTTGTCATTTAGCCCAAATCTCGAATTAATTTTGCACACGAATCCCGGCGGTCGTTATGGTCGAGTTAATTTGACATTTCTGCCCCGCTTTGTTACTCTGTGGCGTGTGGTTTTGTAGTAATATATTAAAATGCTGTGGTTAAATTGCGGACAGTTGATTCCTATGAACGTGGTGCTCAATTTTATATATTTTTTAACAAATTTCGTATCGTCATAATTTAAACCGATTGACGTCCAGACATATTGTTGGGGTCTTTTGTAGAGACTTTTAAGGACTACATTCCCTACAGTACATTTTTATGACCTTTTTTTACTTTCATTTACTTTTTATGTAAATGACATATAAATACAATATACATATGCTTCACTCAGAATTATTAAAAAGATTGCGTAAAGGACATTGTTATTTCTCCATACAAAACAAAGATACTGCTACCGGATCGATTTCCACAATAAGTCAAATAAGAACAAATAACTAATAGTTACATGAATGAAAAGAAATGTTTTAATAAATAATCAAGCACCTCTGAAACATCTCAGAGTTTTGTGATGACCAAGAAGCGTCAATAAACTCAGCGTAGTAAAGGGTAGCCGTGCCAACCCATCTAACTACAGACCAATTGCTATCACCTCTTTATTATGTAAAAGTCTGGAGCGTGTACTTAATAACAGACTTCTGGCATACCTAGAAAAAAACGAACTCCTGTCAGACCGTCAGTACGGTTTTCGACGAAATCGGTCAACAGGGGATCTTTTAGTGTATGCCACGCACATCTGGGGTGAAGCCATGGATAAGCACGGTGAAGCGCTCGCCGTTTCACTCGATGTATCAAAAGCTTTTGACCGTGTCTGGCATGAAAGTCTTCTGCACAAGCTTCCAGCCAACGGGTTACCCATTAGTTTTTGCAACTGGATCGCTGATTTCTTGAGTGGACGATTTTTTCGGGTTGTCGTCGATGGGTCCTCGTCTGACCTAATGGCCATCAACGCTGGTGTCCCTCAGTTCTTTCCGCTACGCTCTTCCTGCTGCATATAAATGATCTGTTAAAACCCGGCATCTTTGGGTATGCAGATGACAGCACTGTGACGGTTAGATACATGTCCAGTCCACGAGCTAGTGGAGACGAAACTCTTGTGCTCAGAGAGGCCTTGGTGGAACGCGTTAACCTGGCCTTAAGCGAGGTGTCCGATTGGGGTGACACTAATCTGGTAGAGTTTAATGCTTCCAAAACCCAAGCGTGTTTGTTTTCCGCCAAACGGAGTCCGTTCCCCCTAACTCCGACTTTCAGAAATGTATCTGTGCCAATCACGAATAGTATTGAGCTCCTAGGTATCAGCATTTCGTCCAATCTAAGCTTTGGACAATGCATCGAGTCCAAAGCTAAAACTGCTGGCAAAAAACTTGGCATCCTCAACAAAGTTAAGCGCTACTTCACGCCAGAACAGCTTCTAACCCTGTACCAAGCTCAGGTTCGGTCGTGCATGGAGTACTGCAGCCATTTATGGGATGGCTCTGCCAAGTACCAGCTCGATGCTTTGGATTCGGTGGATCGTCGTGCTAGGAGACTCATTGGCAACGACCTTGTAGTCAGTAGACTTCAAAGCCTTGAACACCGGCGCAAGGTTGCTTGTCTGGCTGTTTTCTACAAGATACATTTCGGAGAGTGTGCTCAGGAGCTATTCGATTTGGTCAAACCATCTCCTTTCTACCATCGAACTGCGAGGCACCGAAAGAATCTGCACCGTTACGTGGTTGAAATACCATCAACACGTACGAAGCGTTTTGCTTCTTCCTTTCTGATCCGCACCGCAAAGGCCTGGAATGCCCTCCCATCTTCCGTCTTCCCTGATACCTATAATCTGGGTACCTTCAAATCAAGAGTGAATAGGCATCTTCTAGGCAAGCGCGCTTCATCTTAGGCTGCATCATAATTTACCATCAGGTGTGATTGCAGTCAAGCACTTGTCTATATACTTAAAAAAAAAAAAAAAAAAAAAGCGTTTGTTCTGTTCCAATATCCACATTTAACTTTATAACAATCATTATAATACATTTTGTAGAGATACAGCGTTCTTCAAAGAAAACTTATTGTTTACCTGAATGAAAGAAATGAATTAATAGTGTTAAATTGACATATGATATGGATGATAACGTAGTCTCATCAACAGCAAGAGTTATGTATATACCATATAGTGCATAGGCATAAGTTGGCGACTGGAGTATGACTTACATAAAACAAAACATGTATAAACACTTTTATGTAGCAGTATATTATAAGGTCGAGGTCGCACGTCAAATTTCTCTTATTCCCCTCCCCTGTCGATTGCCTTAATTAAGGGGGTAGGTATGGCTTTGCTTTGTCTCTAACGTTGAGCCATCATTACGTGTCAGCTTCCGCGCGTATTAATTAATGCTAAAATAGGAAAATTATAAATACGATACGACATACTCGTGTAAGGAGATTTTGTTTGATCTTTGGTGTCTTCCATAATCTATAGTAATTATGTTTTTCATGTATGTTTCCTTACAATTTTTACCTTCACCGTTAGCAAGTGATATTTGTTTCCTTAATATACGATAACATCGAAAAATTCGAGTTGCGTGCCAAATCGAAATTGGTCCGAAAGTAAAACGGAAGTCCTAACCGCTAAGCTGTCACCGCGTACGCATAAAACCATGAGAAGATTAAAACATGCTTATAATAATAAGATGGCCGAGTGGCGCAGTGAGAAGCGACCCTGCTTTCTGAGTCCAAGGTCGTGGGTTCGATTCCCACAACTGGAAAATGTTTGTGTGATGAACATGAATGTTTTTCAGTGTCTGGGTGTTTATCTGTATATTATAAGTATTTATGTGTATTATATTCATAAAAAAACACACATTTGTTTATTAAATGTATATGTATATATATATATATGTATATATGTTTATTTTATTATATATTATATTTTTATTGTATATATATATTTTTAATTGTTTTTATTTTTTTTTCTCTTGCCTGTGTATGTTTCATTGTTTGCACTGTCCCTCTTGTTTTCTATTATTACTTTCACCAAGGGTTGTCTGTAAGAGATTGCTTTTGCAATAAGGCCGCCTTTGCACACAACTGTATTTAACTTTTGTTTATTATTATTATTATTATTATTATTATTATTTATTAATTGTTTGTAATTTTACTTATTTTTTTTTTTGTTTTTTTTGTTTGTATTGTTTTTAAGTTTGTGCAATAAAGTATTCTAAAAAAAAAAAAAAAATATTCTTCAGCTATTTTAGTACCCGTAACACAAGCTACGCTTACTTTGGGGCTAGATGGTGATGTGAGTATTGTCGTAGTATATTTATTTAAAATAATAATAATTGTTTATTGTTATTATTGTTTTAATTACTTCTGCACAATACCTATTGTGCAGAAGTAATGTAACTTATATTATTCTTATAATTTACTTGGATATACAGAAATCAACTGTCCCTAAGCTGGGTACCCCTAAGGTAGGTATAAACCTGTGTTAAAGGCGACAGTGCTCTCCTAATAAATATGGCTCGTTAAAACAAAAAACAAAAAAAAATAATTCGTAGGTAACGCTGGTAATCCTAATTGGTAATCATATTAATACTTGGTTTCATATTTTGAATGTTTTTATACATTTATAGAAGATTACAGTGTGTGTTGTGTGAGCTTACAAATTTTTATCCTGAGAAAACAGAATGCCTTTTACCTGACTATACGATGCCTCTCTCGTTAATAAAATGCGAAATGAGGGTAATTTGTAAATCAGAGTCGTGACGTCACAGGCTCTCAGTAATCTGCGGTGTGACTGCGGGGCCAGCTGAGGACCGGTCACTGACCGATCAAGCGTACAGGGTGGTTGTGGGCCGCTAAGGCACTGCTTCACAGGTTTTCTACTATATTGAGATATTTTTGTTTACTGTACAGAATTAGTACAATGCTTTAATAACAGCTAACAACTAGCTAGCAGATGTTTGTTGTCGGACGGTTCGTTTACAGGAATATAAAATTCCTGGAATATAAGTGATAACGACTAAAACATAATGAGGTATCTTTGAAAAATTTGCATTTTCTGAGTCTCATACAAGTCTGAACTTTATCGAAAATGCACCCGTATTTACATCCGTACTAGCTGTTACCCGCGACTTCGTCCGCGTTTGATTTTGTTTTCTCATGTGGCATTCAATTTAGTTGTAGTTCTAAAAAAAATAAAGTATTCAGTATCGCTAAGCCTTAAATGAGGGGTTTTGAATTTTGAATTTGAATTTGAATTTGAAACTATCTCCAACCACATTCATCAGATCTACACAAAGTTTGGGCAAAATTAAACATATATTCTAACCTCTATGGTACAAAAATAATTATTTAAATCTCTTTTAATAATATCCTATATTACTTCTAACACTTCCAAGAATATGTGTACAAAGTTTCATAAGGATCGGTTAAGTATTTATTGCGTGAAAGCGTAACAAACAAACTTACATTGACATTTATAATATGTGTAGGGATTTATATAACATTGGCTAGGAATGGAAATTATTTTTTATTCTTTCTTAAAAACTTCGTTACTTAAATAAGATTTATTAACACATTCGTTAAAATTTTAAACAAAGATTTTAAACTAAGATTTTCGTGGTTTATCAACATTTCTTAAATATAGTTCATCACATACCACGATAATATTTTTGGATTTGTCGATATTTCGACCCAGTTGCATGGATCGTGGTCCCGTCGTGAAGAAAAGCTAATCAATTTGAAAAAGATTTGGCACGGCACATTTATCAAAAGTTAAATTATTTACTTACTCGCTTTAAAAAATAAATGTAACATAATATGTCCAATAGGAATCCGATATTTCGTTCGATTGAGTTATTAATACATTTATTTTAAAACCTGTGTACCTGTGTGTGCGTGATTGTCTGGAATACAAAGTAACCAGTGGCGTGCATAGAGGGTATGCGCAGGGTATGCAGATGATATAAAATGAATAAAATCTCTAGTACGAGTTATAAAAAACTTAAGGTTAGGCATTGTAAGAGTTATGAAAAGCCTACCCTTAAGTATTTTTAACTCGTACTGGAGATTTTCTTCATTTTATATCAAATGCATAACCTGTGCATACCCTCTATGCACGCCACTGAAAGTAATCTATGTCCGTCTCCAGGATGCAAACTATCTATGGTACAAATTTAATCAAGATTGGTTAAGTGGTTAAGTTACATACTAGCATGGTAGACTACTGCTTTAACCCCTTCTCTTTGTAGGAGACCCGTGCTCTGTAGTGGGCTGGGAAAGGGTTTATGTGTTGATGAGAAGGTTCTGACCGCCCGCCAAAATAACTCTTGCGTATAGTACTACTAGTTCTAGGTATATTTTTAGCCGATTGGCGCAGTGGGCAGCGAACCTGCTTTCTGAGTCCAAGGCCGTGGGTAAGATTCCCACAACTGGAAAATGCTGATGTGATGAACATGAATGATTTTCAGTGTCTGGGTGTTTATCTGTATATTATAAGTATTTATGTGTATTATATTCATAAAAATATTCATCAGCTATCTTAGTACCCATAACACAAGCTATGCTTACTTTGGGGCTAGATGGCGATGTGTGTATTGTCGTAGTATATTAATTTATTTATTTATTATATTTTAGTAGCCCCGGCCGGAACCCGTTATCCCTAAATTAATTTACATTGTCCACCTTGCTTGCGGCCTGTCCAGACCCAGGTGCGAATAATGCTTTGCAAATGACCCTTCGCCTGGACTGACAGGCGGGGAGGGACCAACAAAAAGAAAATTGCTATCTTCATATTTTTATTTAAATAAAGGTCTATGAGTAAAATTCAGGTTGCAACAGGATGCATTATCAAATGATATACTGAGTTAATTACATTTTTATATTATAAATAGTCATCCCATAACACAAGTTACGCTTACTTTGGACTAGATGGCGATGTTTGTATTGTCGTAGTACATATATACGGTTAACTGTCTCATTGGTACAATGTAATATATAAGGTATATATAAGGTTAGCAAAGAAAAAAATTGTAGAAACCAGTCAAAGTTATGAAATTGGCGGTGATGGCGGTGAAAGTGAAAGTTCTTTGGGGGTGGTACGAGTATCTAACATAATTTCGACACAGACGTACCGCCAAGCGATTAGCCGACGTACGTGCCAGTACGTTGACGCGTAAGCTTCGGACTATATACGGTATAAATATATAATAAATAGAGTAGAGTAGAGAGTAGAGAGATAAGAGAGTAGAGACGTGAATATTTTTTTGGAGTAGAGACTTTGGGACCGTGGGGTCCGGAGGCAAGAGCCCTTTTCAAAGAATTATCGAAAAGGGTTATCGAGTCTACCGGTGATCCTAGAGCGGGCAGTTACCTTGGCCAACGTATTAGTTTGGCCATCCAAAGGGGCAATGCTGCAAGCATCTTAGGAACTGTGCCTCGCTGCGGTGGTTTCGAGGACGTTTTAGATTTTATTTAGTTTTTAAATAGTTTATTTTAGGTTATATTTATAATTTTATTTCAAACTGTTCTAAATAAATAAATGTCATTTATCAATTTTAATAAAAAGATTATATTTTTTGTGATTATTAATAGTTTGTAATTATTATTAATTTTTTAATCAAATTATTAATCACATAAAATTAATATAATAATGAGAAGGGCCGTTCACAGTATTACAGTTTTCTGCATATTGTGCATTCATCATCATATCAACTTATAACGCCCTCTGCAAGGCACGGATTGCCATGAGAAGGGTTTAGGCTGTAGTCCACCACGCTGGCCCAGTGCGGACTGGTGGACTCTACATGCCTTAGAGAACATTGTATAGAACTTTCATGCAAGCTTCCTTACGATGTTTCCCTTCACCGTTGAAGCAAGTGATATTTCAATTTTTTAATTTAATTTTAGAAATTAATGTAGGACAATAAACATATCGCTATTTAGCCCCAAGGTAAGCTTTGTAGTTGTGTTATTGGCTTAGTACCCATGACTGAGGAGTATTTTTATGAATAATATAAATAAACACTTACAATTAAACAGATAGACACACAGAAACATTAATGATCAACACATAAACACATGGCCTTAGACTGAGAAAGCAGAGTCGCTGCCCACTGCGCCAGTCGGCCGTCACATTGCATATGAGTCCTGAGATTCGAACTCGGCCCCCCGAAAGGCCATAGTCCTAACCACTAGGCTATCACTGTTTATTGTGCATATAATGCAATATTGTGCATTAGGTATGCACAGTAAAATCTGTCTTACGCTTAGTTAAACCCACGTTTAAACCTCACTTATACACGGTTAAGGCAAACGCTGTTGCCGCAACGGTTACATATTTCAGTGCTAATTACACGATCGTTACTGCAAAAGAACATTTGTGTTACCGTTTGTATGTACAGTTAAGGAAAGTCTGTGGTACGAACAAAATGAGCTGATATTTAAGGATTTGATTTATTTCCTTATAACCTTGTTCATCAGTCTTGTGATGTTTTCTATAGAAATGATCCTGTGAAGTAAGGTCTTAATTCATGGAGCAGTGATAACGCATTAGGTAGGAGCTCGTCTTCATTTTCGGTGTGCCGAGTTCAAATCCGAGTACGCACCTCTAACTTTTCAAAGTTATGTACGTTTTAAGTAATAAAAATATCACTTGCTTGAACTGTGAAGGAAATTATCGTGAGGAAACCTGCACGCCTGAGATTTCTATACAACGTTCTCAAAGGTGTGTGTAGTCCACCAATCCGTACAGCACCAGCCTGGTGGTCTACTGCCTTAAACCCTTCTCATTATGGAGACCCGTGCTCGGTAGTGGGCCGGTAATGCATGTGATGATGAACCCTATTCATTAACGTAGTTTAAAGTCGTAATAGTAAAACATTTTATGGTCACGCTCTGACGTTTGAAAGTCGCTCTCAGTTGTGTTAAAACCACTGCATAGCTACTCAGACGTTATACCACATTTATTGAGCTGAAGCCATTTAAATCGATCGTTCAACTCAGTTTTATATTTAAATGCGTAAGAATAAATTAATTCGTTATTTACATCAAAGAAGTATTAATAACCTCGTACGTGTGACATGAGTTTTTTTTCTATTTGCACTAATAATCAGTGTTTGTCACACTTCAACCGACATCACCTTTAAAATGTTGTATCGTTTTAAAAATTTCGACGTTATGCCAGGTTTAATATGCTACTTCTGTCTTTATAGGTCTATATACGGCCCTTATAACAGACCTGAATCAGGCTCTCAATTTGTGAGTGAGAACTTATTTTTTGACACTTCTTGATGACCTAACAAATAGCTGATCTTTTAATATTTTTTTTTGAAGATTATATGTTAAGATCAGAATACTAAATATCTGAAGGAACGTTACCTTGCTTTGAGTTTTTTATATAGGAATAGTAACAAACTAAATCAATGTATAGAGAGCTTCATACCATCGCTTAGAGCAGTAATGTTTTATAATTTCGGTTTTAAATGACACACACTAGAATACAATATAGTTCTGTTACAAAACCATAGTAATATAAAAATAGAACTGATGAGATATGCTATGAAGTAAGCCCAATTTATCACCTTTAATAAATTAAAGTATATAAAATTCAAAATTCAAAATTCATTTATTTCAAGTAGGCCTAATATAAGCACTTATGAAACGTCAAGTCTGTCTGTTTGTAGTGATTCTACCACCGGTTCGGAAGGCAGATTCTACCGAGAAGAAGCCGGCAAGAAACTCAGCAGTTGCTCTTTTCCAACATCAACAATTTACATTTTGTATTTTAACATTCATTTTTCTATCTTGTGAGAGCTGAAAGCGGAGCCGGATGCTTCCAAGCAACCTTGTCATTAAAAAATTCATCATAATGTAGAATATTATGTAATCTTTGTATCGCATGAAAATAAATAAGATGTGTTAAAGAGTTTTTTTATTGTTTCAGGTAAGAGTGAGAAACATGAAAGTTACAGGGTCAACTGTGTAAGGAATATACACTTTATTATCAAAAAGCTTTGGTAGCGCTAACTCCAGTTTGTATCATATAATATTGTTACTGTGACCTTTAAGAAAGAAAATCGTAGAAAGAAGTCATATTTGCAATGCAGATTATTGAATTTTAAATCCAGTTTGATTCCTTTGTGGAAATTTCCATTTCTATAAAGCGAGTAAGATCTTAAATGATTCTATTTAATTATCCACGAATAAAACGATCCAGGCGTAGTTTATTTGCCGACGGCCGATTGGCGAAGTGGGCAGCGACCCTGCTTTCTGAGTCAGGGCCGTGGTTTCGAATCCCACCACTGGAAAAATTTTTGGGTGACGATCATGAATGTTTTTCAGTGTCTAGGTATTTATCAGTATATTATAGGTATTTATGTATAGTATTCATAAAAATATTCATCAGTCATCTCAGTCATCCCATAACACAAGTTACGCTTACTTTGGACTAGATGGCGATGTTTGTATTGTCGTAGTACTTATATACGGTGAACTGACTCATTGGTACAATGTAATATATAAGGTATATATAAGGTTAGCAAAGAAAAAAATTGTAGAAACCAGTCAAAGTTATGAAATTGGCGGTGATGGCGGTGAAAGTGAAAGTTCTTTGGGGGTGGTACGAGAATCTAACATTATTTCGACACAGACGTACCGCCAAGCGATTAGCCGACGTACGTGCCAGTACGTTGACGCGTAGGCATCGGACGGTTTCTCTACGCCGTCTTAATAACGCGGGGTTAATATAACTGGCATACCCCTTTAAGGTTTGGCCGCTACCATCTTTGGTTGCATGATCGCTTACTACTAGATTGCAGTCAAATGCTAAATTTCACGGAGATAAAAAAATGCTCCGTGCCTCATAGAAAACGTTAAGCCGGTTATCCTGGTCTTCACTTAAAGGCCACTAACCAGCATAGAAGCAGCGTGGTGGGTCAATCCTCTAAAACTATCAATCGTTCAGTAGATGACAGTTCCAGAAATCTTCGGAAACCACTTGAGCGGATTTAAATCTAAATCCTAATAAACAACAGCCGGTGTCAATATGAGGCGGGCTTAAAGTTGTCGGATGTCGGATTATACGACAGCTCCCAACTTTCGCATTAGTGTCTAACTGCTAACTAGTTGCCGACTGGTTTCCCATAGTTTAATTCTTGTTTGTTGCGAGGCACTGCGACACTGATAATATATTATAATTTATTTTATTTATTTTTCTCAAGTATGAAAACATACTTTAATTCAAAAATAGAATTCACAAAGCTAATATGATTTATTTTATTTATTTGTTCAAGCATGCGTTCAACATTCTTCCATTCGAAAAAAGAATGCACAAAATATAGTCCGATAATTTGAAATAAGAACGTACGTTATCATGCTATTATGAGCCTTTAGTTTCGGGAATAAGATTCCTTGTAACAATATCAAATTTATAGCCCGTAAATGTGATTCTCATTGATCCGTAATCTATTTGTAGTTTAGTTTTTTATATTTAAATCTTTGCCTTTAGAACGACAGGGCAGTTTTATCTACACAATTAACTATCATTTTATTATAAACATATCAGCCTACATTTCAGAGGGACCGAATTCGATTCGTTACTTTAAAGAATTAAACATTTCGGGGATGACGGAACACATCGTGAGGACACCTGCACTCCTGAGAGTTCTGTATATTAATGTTAAAGGCGCGCGTGTGTGTGTGTGTGTGTGTGATTAGTGCGTGGTGGTGGTCTGTATTTTTTAAGTAATTATGTAGAGTTAAGAGCATACATAATTGTGTCCAAAAACAGTGAAAATGCCCGCGTTCTTCACACCCGTGGAATCTTGCTAGCTCACAAACTAGGACGGCCGATGGGCGCAGTTTGCAGCGACCCTGCTTATTGCTGCAAGAAATCTCTTACAGACAAGCTCTGGCAGAAGGAAAAGCTGCAAGAGGTAGAGAGCGGAATAGCGCAATTATATATACATATATAAAAAATAAATAGATAAATAGATACATAAACATAAATAAATAAATATATATATAATTAAGGCTTAAAATAAAGGCTTTATCAATGTGTTTATCTAATCATAATGACTCGTTTCTTCACAAAACTATCTCAATAAACGTGAATCAGAGGCGGAAGGGCCGTAAATCAAGGAAAAGTATTTTCCCTTTCCTCCTAAGGGTCTCTGAATCATAGTTCGCGTAAGGGCGCCCCGAGAAAGCCGAACCATAATACTTAGGAGTTTTGTTTTTAACAGACAATCATGTCTTAATCATCTTGTTATTTTTTGAAGTAAAACTTCCTTAGGCGCGACTAGGGAGTAACTCGGATTTTTATACGTAAGCGTTACTTCCTTCAGAAGTCTGTGTAGTTTCCGCTATTTAAAAAAAATAATTTGGATTGCTCGTAAGTGTATGTCATATACTCCACGCTTCTTGACTTCTACGCCAGCTGGTAGCAAATATCATAATCAATTAGGATTATTTATTTCCAATATTTTCAAATGGATCAATTGTGAATAGCTAAATGAATAAAAATTCAACAGTTTTAAAAGATAATTAAATTGCAAAGTTTTTTGAAAATCACTAAATATTATATGTTTATTGCACGCCTCATAAAAGCGCAGCGTTGTGGTGGGTATTACTGTCAGTTTACGCACACCGAGTGATTCCCCAACTTAAAATGTCACTTTTATTCTTTATTGCTTTTATAAGACAAATATTAAATTAATAAATAATAAATAAATAATTAATAAATAGACAAATATTGAGAGAAAACACTATTTTTAACACTCATGATATTTTTAAATCTCTTTTTATTATTTAAACTGTTTCAAAAATTGTTTAAAAAAAGTTCTGTTTTGGTCGTCTGTATGTCCCGTCCCGTATGTATCTTGTGGTCACGATAACAAGCGAAATACTTCACTTATCGAGTTGGTTTTTTATAGGCATTTTGAGCAATAGAAGCCTATTACTTTTCACGGTATAATTAGATGTAGTTTAATTATTATTTAAAAATAATCTCAATTTTATTGTAATGAAGAAGATTATGAGCACATGCACTTTTGGATTTTCCAACTATTTATTACTTTTGTGATAAAAAAATTATTAATAATTTTTCTGACGATTGCGACATTCTATAATATTCAATGACAAGGTTATATTGACTTGTGCTGATCTTACCTTAAATTTTCTACTCTCAATTATTCTATTTAATAAATGAAAATATTTATAAAATGAAATAGTGAATATGAAATGAAACGATGGAGTTCCATGAGTATTTTTTTGTCTTTCATCAATGAATAATAATAAAAGTTTAACTACAATTGCGCGTGTAGGTTACTCGCCCACACTTTTTCACAGCTGTAGCATACTACGACTACGTCCGCTTTTGTCGCGGTTTAATAAACACTCCCTCAAGATTTTGTCGTTTCCAAGAACTAAGAAGTTACCAAAAAACCTTCTGCAGCATAAAAAAAAATTACATTACAATTCTCATCGACATCTAGCCCCAAAGTAAAGCGTAGCTTGTGTTAAGGGTACGAAGATCACTGATGAATATTTTTATGAATAACATTCATAAATACTTATAATAACTGATAAACACCCAGGCGCTGAAAAACATTCATGATCGTCACACAAACATTTTCCATTTGTTGGATACGAACCCACGACCGTGTCAGAAATCAAGGTCGCGCTCACTGCGCCAATCGGCCGTCGGCAAATAAACTACGCCTGGATCGTTTAATTCGTGGATCATTAAATTGAATAATTTAATATCTTACTCGCATTATCGAAATGGAAATTTCCAGGAAGGATTTCAAATGGATTTAAAATCAACCATCTGCATTGCAATACCCAGACACTGAAACACATTCAATTTCCAGTTGTGGGAATCGAACCCACAGCCTTCCACACCGCAGTCGCCGCCCACATTTAGGCGGGCGGCGACCGATTCGGCTACTAACAAGGCTCACATGTAGTTAAAATATTAATAAAAAAAATGTTTTTGGACACAATGAACTCCACGCAATAATAGCTGAATGAGGGTTCTGTATGTTCTTAAGTCTGTGGTGAATGGATAGTTTAACTTTAGATAGATTTAGTTTTCAAAGAGCAAACCTGTAGCGATATTTAACTTAAACGTTCAACCGCGAACTGAGAATGCAAGACAAATGTCTGAGACGTGTACAGACGTTGTTTACATTTGCTATTCAAATACGAAACTTTTATCGTCTCGGTGATATTCTTACCTTTCAAGTGCTTCCAATCTTTGTTTAATGCTTCAGGTTAATGTATAAAGGAGAATAAAGACAAAAATGTACAGGATATTTTAGTCTTTATACTTGCAAACCATTCATAATACTTATTCCGCTATGCATATTTGACAGAGGATTGGCGTAGAGGCAGCGACCCCTCTTTCTGCCTCCAAGGCTGTGGGTTCTATTCCCACAGCTGGTAAATGTTTGTGTGATATGAATGTTTTAAAGTGCCTGGGTGTTTATCAGTATATTATTATAATAAAATATGAATAATATACAGAAATACTATTATATTGATAAAAATATTGATCAGTTATCTTAGTACCAATAACACAAACTATATTTACTTTGCAGCTAGGTGGCGATGTGTGTATTGTAATATAGTTTATTTTACTCTGCAATAGTGGGTATATAGGTTACTTCTTAGTTCTAGAAAACGATAAAATCCCGAGGGATATTGATTAAGACAATATATAAAAAAAGCTTCTATGTATTATGGTTTTGCTTTGTCGGGGCGCCTCTCGACTAGGCTACTATTTTTTACCAATAAAATGCTTAATTATAAGGAAGTAATATTTATTTAAAAAAAAAATAGAGTTCTTACAAAAATTGCAATAGCCCTAAGTAGCAAATTTAAAGGGCGAGAAGTATTAAGTGTAAATGGAATGTGAAGCCTTGCCATCCAGTTTCTTCTATTATAACAAACGCAAATGCTAATAAAATGTTTTACAGTCCACTCTGTGGATGTAAAACATCCATTCAACTGTTCTTTCAAGGCGAAATTTAAGCATATTTAAATGAAGGAAATAGAGATACAGTACACTAAAGCGAACTCGTAGAAATAACTAGCTAGTAAGCTATAATATCAAATAAACCAAAACCCAAAACAGAGGCGGTGGCGATAGCGGTCGCGGGTACTGATCATTTCAACGCGCGGGCTGGATGCGATTTACTAGGGTATTCGAACGCGCAGTAAAGTTAAAAACTAATTTTCCAGCTATAGGTATTCATTTCTACATAAGGCTTACAGATTCAAGGCTGGAACTCATCGTCTTATCTACACCGGCATGTCTGATCATACTTATAGTTATTGAAAACATTGTTAGAAGAGGATTTTTCTCAACCAGGTCCTGGCAAAATACCAGCGTTGAGGCCACGTTTTTATCCGCCATTCAGCTGAGTTAGAACTTTTTCAGTGGCACGAAACATGTTAGGCCTAAAACTGTTATAAGTACTTTATTATTAGATTAAATGTTTATTTCTATGTTTTGCCATCAACTAAACTATCCACACAAGCAGGAAACACCACTGCCACGCTAGTGTGGACCCCTCCCGGCAACTGTATAGCCGGCCACGTATAACTTGATTACCTTCAAGGCAAGAGTGAATAAATCTAGACCTCATCATTGCTTTCTAACAGCCATGATTGTCGTCAAGCTCTGGACTATCTTTGATAATCAAAGAACCTGTTTGTGAACAAACTCTTGCGAGTAAACCGCCACCATGAACGTATCGGCACCGCGTTTGTTCGGGGATAGCTTTAAGTTTTCCGAAGTGGGTCACCAGAATAAGGCCAGCCGGACGCCAACCTGGCTGGCATTTTGTTAGCTCAACTCCGTAACTGCGATGTGTCATACGTAGCACTGACTGACTTTTAAAAGTTGGTTTACGTACGAATACCGTATAGCAAAAGTTTTACCTATAAATATTCAAGCATTGCAAAAATAGCTTTTACCTATTTGTGGTTTTATAATTTATTTTCATAAATACGTAGAACAGACATCTTCTCCGTATGCTATGCCACACTAACTTTATCGCACGACTTTGTCTGAGTCTACTTTGCGTTTATAAAAATCTTTTGCAGGACCCCTATCCCGGGATAAAATGTAACCTGTGGCCGTTACTTGGATGCAAACTGGTTCTATGCAAAATTTCACTAAGACAAGCGGTGAAGCCGTGCATAGATAACAAATGCTATTTTTTAAAACCTGCTAGTATCTTTTAGCAGGAGTTTTCGAGATTAATGTTTTATGATCTCCATTTCCAGGATGCAAGCTACATGTGTTACAAATTCTACCTGGATCGATTCAAAGGTTGAGCCGAACATAGGTAACAAAGAAACAAACAACCAAACAGACAGTGTGTCATATACCTTGACAGCCAGATGGCGCAGCGACCTTCTCTTCTGAGTCCAAGGCCGTGCGTTCGATTCGTGGTACAATGTCTGTGTGAAGAACATGAATGTTTTTCAGTGTCTGGGTTTTTATCTGTATATAATAAGTATTTATGTACGTTTATTATTTTCATAATAATATTCATCAGCCATCTTAGTACCCATATCACAAGCTATGGTTCGTTCTTTCGTTTGAAGTTTATACTTCTTTGTTCGAAAATAGTTTGATATGTCGTAAAATTATATCGTCACATTTAAATTTTATTTTGACTGTTGTTTTAAGATGCCGTACCTTGTGTTCAAAATATTAATCATATACAATAGCGGAGACAATACGTCATTTAATATGCCCTTATGTATTCACAGATGACTAAAACGTAATTGGATTGAACCGCCAAACAGTAATTAAAACGACACGTTTGATGAAAGATACCGCATTGCATTTAAAATGTACCCCTCACTCACCACTTTACCAGTTGCCTACCTGTTATACCGAATTGGGGGTAGTTACGATTTTTTGATACAAAATGCACAGAGTAGTTTCATTCAATGACAAGGTAGATTGTGCTTCCAATCTACCTTGTGTTCAGCCTCGCTTTCATCTCCCGCAAGATAGCAAAATGATTGTAAATGTTGATGTTGGAAAAGAGCAACTACTGAGTTTCTTGCCGGCTCATCTCGGAAGAATCAGCTTTCCGAACCGGTGCTAGAGTCACTACAAACATACATACTTGACGTTTCAAAAGTGCTTATAAAGTAGGCCTACTTGAAATAAATGAATTTGAATTTGAATTTGAATTCATACAAATCCATACATTCATACACAATTAATATAAAGTGACTGAATGTGATTCTGATATCACTGCCTCTCATGAAGCTTATATTATTACGATCATTGGATCGATAGCATAAATCAATTCAAGTCAAATATGTCTTTATTAGCGAATCTCTTTTAATTTTTCGGCTTTTTTTTCAACTTGCATTTGAGCAGCGTGATGCGTATGTATAGGGGTTCCCAGGCGTCTGAGAAAACTTATATAAGGGACATGCCATAGTGGGTTTTGGTGCGGATATATCCCCTCAGAGGGGGGAGGCCAACATAGGCCCTGCCTAAATCAGCCCGACAGATGGCGCTGGGGTCCGCTAGTATATATGTATATGTATATGACTACTACTATATCGGTACAACTATTAGTTGGACCAAGCAGATTAAGTACTGTTACGTACCAAGCAAATTAAGTACTTAAGTATTGTTACAGTAATTTTATAAAGTGGGTAAATATTTAAACTTTTGATAACTATAAATTCATATTTGCCAGATATTTCATTAAATTGATTATGATTTTACAAATACCCTAATAATTACTAATTAGTTATTAGATAGTTTTCAACAATCAATTGAAATTATGTTTGATTAATAACTGACATTGAGTTGGTGGGTATTTTGATATAAATACGACTGCATTATCGATACACTTCAGTCCTACATGGACTCGAACGATGCAAAGATACCTCCCAGTGTCTTAGTCGTTTATCAGTATACAACGAAAATAAAACTGAATTTGCTTTTCTCCGCGAAAAGCATACGAATACGAATCTGTACGGTGTAATTAGAACTTCTCCAATCTTTATATTACGCACCGAAAAAATCTACATTACAAACAAGCTTTATTTTATATGCGCTTTATTTTATATTTCGGCAATGTACTCTACATTGCCGAAATATAAAATAAAGCGCATAAATCACACTGTACAGATTCTCCAGTTTTTCGCAAATTGAGCTTAATTTATTGTACATCATGGAATTCCGCAAAGTTACGCCTAATTCTATCCAATATTGTTTAGCAAATGTAAGTACTAGTGATTAAAGAAATTCATTTTACACCATACAGATTCTCCTGCTGTTCGCGGAGTATAGCAAATTAAGCTTTATTTTCATAAGTTATTTGATTATTAAAAACTAAACTAAACCTGGAGACTAAGTTTAAGTTAAGCTGGGCATTAGAGAAATCCATCGCCTTTAAACAGAGCAACTCTTTGCAGGGCATGCCAGGAACACGTCCTGAACGTGCTGCCCTATGTCTAACTTTTATAATTCGTACTGTGCCTACCCTTAAGTTTATAATAACTCTTAATGGAGATTTTTCCAATTCATATCATTATGTACGCTTACTGTATACCCTGTATACACGCCACTGGCACACCTACCCATATTCATACTACGGTGGTTATGATACCCACACTCTGTGTATTGATTACTCTGTGCGTTGTGCACGTAACTTCAATTTCCTCGCCGCGTCACATTACAAATGAATGCGTTACCCTTGGCGGGCGTTAATACGTGCACCTTGCTTTAATCGCGTTTCGGTTTGTTAATAAACAATGACGGCAAACTCGTCGAACATGGGGTAAAGTGGGGTAAACACTCATTTCGCCGAGTAAATAATTAACATACACAATTTTTACTTGAACATTGGATGTAACGAGTTAAAACTATGGTCTAGCTGCAATAAATGATGAATTTAAATTTTCGGCGTTAATAGACGGCTTCTCGCTTTTGTGTGGTAGATTTTTATGTTTGTATGTTATTTCGGGTGCGCCTTGATATTTTTGTTGTATTATTTCAAACTTGTCATCAGAGTCTAGATATGGATGAGACCCCTGAGAGTGCCTATGCGCAAATAAGTTTTTGAATTTTTTTAAAACTCCGTCTTTCAATAAAATGTACATAATTATATAATTCGGAGTGAAACGTGCACATAGAGTAGATTGCCAAAAATCTGTTTATAAAGATTCAAGAAATAATAAATTACACCGTACATATTCTCCAGCCTTTCGCGGAGTGTAGTGAATTAATCTTTACTTTCATAGAATGTCATGGAATTCCGCAAAGTAACGCCTGCTTATTTTCAACTAACGGTCCCTTGTGACTTCGTCCGCGTATATGTATATGAGAACATTTAATGGGGAACAACTACCTCATACAATATTTTATCGAAACCTTAACCGTTTACGCAGCGGAAGCTCTCAAAAGGAAATAAAAACCCCGTTTTACAAACATTTTTCATTGTGGTTCTTATTGGTCTTAGCGGTCTTAGCGTACTGACTTCTAACCTCTGCCCGCGACTTCGTCTGCGTGGACTTCAGAATTGGGTCTAAAGCTACCACGGGAACTATTTGAGAGATCAGTATACAAAGTACATGCCTATTTCCATAGCAAAGGTGACATGCTTACAAAATTTCAAAGCTGTCTGCCCGCAGCTTATCTCGTAAACAATTTTTTATTTTCCCTCGAGAACTACTCAAGGAATCGGGATAAATAATTAAGAAATCGGGGTAGTCTATATTCTTTTCCATGTCAAAGGCTGCATGCATGTAAAACATTTTTATTTCCCGAAGGACATAGGGTATACCTAAAACATGCAAAATTTCATCCAAATCCGTTGAGCCGTTTTTGCGTGATTGAGTAACAAACATCCACACTGTCACATTTATAGTATTGGCAGGATAGTTTTCCTTGATGAATGGGTTATCCAACACTGAAAGTTTTTTTAAATCGGACCAGTAGTTCCTGAGATCAATCTTATTAACACACCGCTGCCAATCACAAACCTACTCCCAATGTCCGCCTCAACTTTAAACAATGCATTTCAGCTCATTAATTATTATTCCTCATACTCATTCGCACACCGCCGTCCCTCGTCAAAAAGTAAACCGTGTAACGGACCCGTTTAAATTTTGACTCGTGATTGACGGAGGTAACTCGAACGCTGTTTAAAATTTAATTAAAATATGACTATTTTATCGACTTCGAAAAGAGGTATTCGACCGTAATGGTTTTGCTTACTAATGCTAGTAATTCAATTAAAAAAAAACATCATTACATTGACGAACTCCCTAGCGCAACGGTGAGCTCTGTGAATTTAAGCGGGAACTCCCTGGTTGGATCCCTTGCAGAGGCAATTTGGGAATTTATAATTTTTGAATTTTCTCTGGTCTGGTCTGGTGGCTAGTTACCACCCTACCGTTAAATAAATAAATAAATATACTACGACAATACACACATCGCCATCTAGCCCCAAAGTAAGCGTAGCTTGTGTTATGGGTACTACAATGACTGATGAATATTTTTATGAATAATATACATAAAATACTTATAATATACAGATAAACACCCAGATGAAAAACATTCATGTTCAACACACAAACATTTTCCAGTCGTAGGAATCGAACCCACGGCCTTTGACTCAGAAAGCGGGGCGCTGCAAACTGCGCCAATGGGCCGTCGGTAAAGACTAAGCGATTTAG